>NC_142526.1:9673724-9684902 GCF_964205215.1 Stylophora pistillata | reverse complement strand
TATCTGCCAGAATTATTTAGAACAGAAAGTTGAAATCCATCGTTTTGGATGTTATATCCAAACGTTAAAGGACATGCTTGACAAGCATGCATCCCTGTTGACTAATGCAATCGCACAAAGGCTTCGTGTTCTTTGGTTCAATGATGAGATTAGAAAGGCCAAGAGGGATAGAAATAGAGCTGAAAAAAGATGGCGGGAAACCAAGAGTGCGTCACGCCTTAGCCTATTGAAAGCTATAAAGAGTACAGCTAAATAGTTCATGAATAAGGCTGAGCGATTTTCAACGAAGAAAATTATGGTGACCAAAAAAAAGGTGTTCAAAGATTCGATCGTCTCAAATAACTCACTAATTAATGTGCTATTCGAAAATAAACATCGTGAAACCTACAACGTATGCCATGCCAACAGCTTTGTTATGACACACGATGATAAGAGAAATTCGTTAATCTCATGATAGCTTGCATAAATTGTGGTTTAAATCACCCATCCGCGAGTAAGCTCACAATTACTTTGTCGAGTGTTTACAGCGAATTACATGATCGAAATTGATGATTATAACGGGGTCATCTCGTCAGTTTCATTCTGTAGCCCTGACATGTCGTCTTTTTACCCAATTTATGCGCCGTATTTTCAAAACCTCAGTCTCTGAAGATCTGCTGAGACTCTGTCTGCTGTCTTACATGTTTGGTGAAAAATGTTGCCAACTATGCAAAGGTGTTGATGAAGCTGCAGTCGGTCTTATAAATTATTGCAGCTGTAACTGTCTTTAGCCTCATATATTAAAGAAAGGTGGAAGAGTCGCAATCCAGAAAGGATCGCGAAGCAAACAGCTTGGAAGTGTAAAGTTTTCTACTGGAAAAACGGAGAAATTGGGAAAACAAGCTTCAGAAAAACCTTGGCAAAATTGTCTGATTACAGAAAAGAACTGGGATTCTGTCTCGTTTCTCCAAATGTTTGATTCGACGTTTTTTTTTTTTACATGTTATTTGACTTAATCCCAAACATTTGTGATAGACGTAATAATTTTTATTCTACGATGATGAAACTTTGACTGATTCAGCTCTCTTTGTCTCAGCTCATAGATTTTCCTTCGGTGTTTAGATTTATTAAGGCAACCTAACATAATTTTTTTTAACGTATTATCAAACACAAGCACAACTCTAGAATGTTCAAAAAGTACTACTCCGTTTATGTTTTTAACCTCTACCTGACTATGGGAAGAAAATTGCAACGATGAAAAGAAAGGGAGCTGTTCAGCGTCCTGAGCCTCCTTTCCTCCTTCTTATTCTTTTCCTATGAACCTCTTTTCCTCCTGAAAAATAGAAAAATGCATTTACGCAGTAATCACTTACAAACAAGGAGATGAGTATCCTTCATGAAGAAAAAGAAAAGATACCGAAAGCTAGAGACTATTTAAAAGTTTATCATGGCACTTAGTTTTTACAGTCAGTTATAGATCATAAAAATTTTGAATTCTAATATGTAAGACAATTTTCAATTCTCTGCCCAATGTTATGTAATCAGCCTTTAAATAAGTACTTCTCAGCTGTGGGAAAAAAACTATAATTATGATTTATCATGAATGAAAGCCTCGCTATCTCGGTAAGTTTTGATCAGCAGAGAACACTGCACATTTAAATTAATTGTGGCCTCCTGACTGGTTTAAAATATTTTTGAAAGCATCTGTAAGGGTACGCGAGTTTTGGTGAGTGTGCAATTCTCCTTGTACTCAATAATCGGATAGTCTATCAAAAGTTTTGGAAGACAACCAGGATACGCTTACGGTGGAGGGAGTCATTGAGATTTCTACGGACATCTACAACAGTGGTTGTCAGAGATCAATCATGCACGCCAACTCTCACTACCGTGTCAACAGCAGTCACAGCCATCACACAGTAATCTCGTGTGTGGGAAATTAACGTGTCCTGCCCCAACCCTACAGGAGAAGGGACCTCCATTTATTCGTCTCTATCCGAGAAGGCTAGAATATCTAACCATTTCTTGATGTTATAGAAAGGTAGCAAATTCTTCTCAATTATTTTAAGACCCTGAGTGTTGGTCCGGCCGGGTCTCGAACCCTCGACCTCCCGCACAACAGTCCAGCGCTCTATCTATTGAGCTAACCGAGGGTCTATCCATTGAGCTCATTTTACTTGTCCCATGCGATTATCTAAACTAAATGAGCTGGCGAGAATGAAAGTTCATCTGCAGATCATTGGAATTACAGCACAAAGATAACAAGTCACCTAAAGCTTTCAGTTAAACACCTATGTACTGGCGAATTACAATTCAAAACATGTTTCCACTTAGCCTCTAGCACTCCTTCATAGTATTATGCTTAGCAGGAATGTGACGTTCAGTTCCAAATTTTCTTTTAACTAGTTCCTTACGGCAGTTCCATAAATGTAGCTTACCTAACACGATTAAGTAGTTAAACAGAGGACATTTAGTATCTGTGACACCTATTAAAATAGTCTTTAACTCGAGTTTCTTTGTTCTTTGGCTATGGTTATCCAATAAGATTCAAACTCTTCCCAAAAGGCACTTGAGTAAACACAGTAAAAGAATAAATGATCAATTGTTTCCGCACCAGTACTGTAAAAGGTGCAAAGATCGCTTTGTAGTAAACCTATCTTAGCTAAGTGTGAAATTGTGAATAAAATTTCATTCAGTATTTAAACTGAAAACATTGCACATATGTTTCACAGATACAGGATTTTATTGATGAGAAGGCTTTTTTTGTTTCCACATCAACAATGGAAAATTTTGATTTCAACTTTACGAAGCATCTGGACTCTGTCGCCTTACTGGATATAAGCAGACCGTAGAAATCCCTAGACTTGCTAAGTGCTGCATCAAAAATTTGTCACTGATTTTAAATTGTAGTAATCTGACTTGATCTTTATTGATTTAGCGACTTCGAATTCTTAGTACAGCGCAACGAACATCAGTCCAGGTCAGAAAGTTGGAATCTTTCAAACCATTTTGTTTTGCAAGGTTGAAGGACTCTGTGTTACTCAAATCAAATGTTAAGTCGCTTAAAAGAACAATATTTGCGCTATTATAATTATTGTAAAATATAGGTTTACCATTTACTCTAATGTTATTATTGTTCCAAATGATTGTTTCACTTGGACTTACGAGGTAAAACCTAGAACGAAAATCTGACCACCAATCATGTGTAACATTTCCTTATAAAATATTGGGGAAATGCTATAGTCATCAATATTACAATCACGATGAAGAAAAAATTCTCCACCATAAGGTTTTAGTAAATGTAATAGATACCCTTTCCATGGAGAAAATTCATCGCTTAAAAATCTTCCGATTCATGAAAGTCGGAGTGATATAATTGACGTTGTAAGATCAGTTACCTTTAAGCCACCAAATTCGAAATCATTTATTACCACTGTCCTGACGATTTTATCAAGACCCTTCCGAAAAAATTATATATGTTTGAAAAGCCTTTAGTGACGAGATATATAAAACTTTAGGAATTAATAAACTCTTAATAATTGGGAATTTTACCAAACAGGGAGAGGCCTCTTCAACTTCACAAGCGTATCTGAGATTTAATTCCTCTGAGCTTATCGTAGAAATTCTTTTGCACTGATTCTTCGTTATTGTAGCTAAAGTGAACCCCTAAAGCTTTTACAGTTTGACGCCATTTAAATGCTAGAGGTGTTTCGGTGTGATTACGGGAGGAGCCAACCACATTGCTTCGATTTTTGTATAATTCACCTTTCGGCCAGAAGGTTTTTTGAATTGATCCAGTAACTTAAAAGGTGCTGAGCAGATCTGATATCCGACACAAAACCTGTTAAATCGTCTGCATACTGTACCATTTTGAATTCTTTTGAATCTATTGTAATTCCAATCATTTCCGAAATGAGCGAATAGCGACTGCTAATAGTTCCACAGTAATGATAAACAATTAAGGGGAAAGAGCTCCCTGCGTTACACCTCGATTTGTTTCAAAATTAGCTGAGAGTGTTCCATTGTTGATAATACAACTTGTTATGTTACGGTAAAAGGTTTCTACCCGACTTGTGGGACAGGGTCCAAACCCAATGACTTCTAAGTATTTGAACATAAAATTCCACTCCAAACTTTCGAAAGCTTTCACAAAATCTATAAAAGGTAATAATGCAGGAATATAATAAGTTTTCGTATAATCATTTATGTCCAGAATTGATTTTGCAGCTTCCCCTATATCTAGACTAACATCTCTACTGCGATATAAGTTGTTATAAAATTTGCGTTGTGAATCCATGATTATAAAGGGGAAAATATCACCGCTAATGTGCGGCTTTCTTACTTGCATTGCTTTTTAACATGGTTGCATTTCTCGAGATTTAAGAAATATTTGCTATTCTTTTCACCGGGTTCGTGCCATCGAGCTCTTGCGTGAAGTATAATCCCTTCTACTTTGTCCTCGTAGAGTCCTTCAAGATCCTGCTTGCATTTTACTAGTGCCAGACGCGTACCATTTAACAATTATTCGCCGAAGGCGAGGTGAATATCGTCGAATAATCCCCGAGACAAAGTCGAGGGGAATATTCGACAATATTCACCAAACCTGAGGCGAATAATTGTTTTAGTATAATTTCAGAGCTGAATAACGGAGAAATTTCTCAAATCATAAGATTTTAGTAATATTTATTAACATTTTCCTTTAACATTTTATATAAACCGCGCGGAGCGGTTTATATAGCGTCATATAAGGAACCGCACGACCAATCAGATTGCTGGAAACTCTTTGTTCAGCTCTGAAATTATACTAATAATTGATATTAAGCTGTAAATCAAACGGTTTATTTAACTTTAATTACGCAGTTCATAATGACAACAAAACAGCAGCATAAGGACTACTCATGTCTGATGTTAGAGGACTTGAGACCTTCATAATCGGTTTCCTTCTATAATATCTGCGCGGGAACTGACCATGGGATGAACGCGAACTGGACTCCTTTTTCTTTAAGTTGCTTGAAATGGTTTTTTCGTAGTTTGGCTTTTTCACTTCGAACTTATTATGACATGTCGTCGGATAGGAATATCTGACTGTCGCAGAAAGGGTTATCTTACAAGATGTTCGTTGCAGCCTTTAAAACTCGTCCTTTACCGGGATATCTAAGTAGGTCACAGGTGGACGTGGATAGGCCTTGCCTGCGGAGCACTAGCGCTTGCAGCTGCTTGGATGATCTTCGTACGGTGCGCTAGCATTGCTTCCATGTCTTCGAGGCCCACCTGTTTACTAAATAGTTCTTCCTTTAAGGTTTCTTCTACGGAGCTGCAGTTTTTTTCGGCGCCTTCCTTTAAACCTCTTTAAACCTCATATTGTTGGGGATTTTTACCACTCGCTTGGCTATTAACGAGAAGTACTGAGACTCTGTACTTTTCTTTTTTATTCTCTTATACTGCTGCTATTATTCTTCTACTATTAGCAAGGAGTGCCCTCGTATTAAATGCAAAAATCACAGACATGTTTGGGTTAGCTGACCGTGGGAGTTTCGATAGGGCATTCGTTGTTTTGAAAAAGGGGGATATTGGGTGGCTCACCCCGAAGCACTTGGCGAGCACCAAACAACCAATTAAACGCCAAGGATCGTGCTGCGCACGAGAATCACGCGTACCAAGAGGATGTTCAGTGTGGGTAAAACTCAAGGTCAGTTCTACCAAGCCAAACATGACCACCTATGAAAATAATTATTCTCAACCATAACAAGCGATTAAAATGTCTAGCACGGTAAGAAGGAAATCCACGAGCTGAGCCAAGTTGAACCACACACTAAAAATAAAAGAACAAAACTAAAAGTCTCCCAAAATACCACGTAGGCGCAAAAAGGCGAGACTTAACAAAACAAAAGATAAATCTAAAAACACTTAAAATAGCGATCCTTTAAAATACTCTACAACAATATGACTACATTCTTCCTCTTGGACCTGTTCTCCTAGACATCAATTTTTTTGTTGAGGGCGTCTATTTCTTTACGGTTCGCCTTATCTGCAAGAGCGCTTTTAATCTCGATCACATCGCGGTCTAAAAGCTTATAATTATCTTTCAATTCGCTGACATCTTGAGCAGTTTTCTTTGGACTTTTTTCCATTAAACTCTCTAACTTCAGCAGGATGGTGTTCAACTTCGACTCTTGTTCGTCTTTAGCTGCGAGCAAGTCGTCCATCTTTGCAAGTACTGCGTCCGACTCCGCTTCAGTATCTGACACTTCGGTTCGCTGCATTGCTTTTGATCTTGTCAATCTAGCAGACATTCGCTTGTCAACAATTAATATACTCAAAAGGTTATCACGCGGTCATAGTAAAAGTATAAAGGATCATTTTCTTGAAACTTTCTGGGAGAGAGCACGGAACCGCGTCCGCTTAGCTTGCCGTCATCGCCTGACAATCCCTAATGTTTTACTTGTTAGTATGTATTATTTTTTGTTATAACCCACCTATTAATTTTGGCTCGATTTTATTGGTTACTCTACGTCACGTGGTGCAAAATCACAGGACAGTTATCACGCAATAATCCCCGTCCGCGTCGATATTCGTCCTCCGATTTTTTTACGTGAAAAAGAAACATAGTCAACGCAAGAGTTTCAACTTTTCCGTTCTCCTATTTACATAGAAGGAAACTAAACTCGTTGTTTTGAGTCTAGCGATAGCGACATTAAGGAACTGCTGGTCGCAAAAGCTGTTCCGGAAAGTACAAAAAAGACAACAAAATTTGCTGTCTATGTCTTTGAAGCTGAACCAAAAGCGCCAGGTTTTCGAGTTTTTGATCTAAGGGGCGTTATGAGAGTTTATTTCAAATGACAGCTTGTCGAGTTTTGGCCCAATCACACTGAAAATAAAGTAATATAAACCAATCAAATGTACTTGCTTGCTTGCGTCAATCACGCGCATTCGCCATCAGATCACCACTGGCCTTTTTAACTGTTTATGCGCAATTTAATTGCGATGTGAAAATTAATGGGAGGATTATAAAAATAAATAAACCCCGTCCTGGCTTGCTGTTATGTGGGCTGATAATGTCCTTGGCTGAGAGATTGTCCTCAAAATTGCATATTTGCCCTCGAAGCTTCGCTTCTCGGCCAAGTTTTCATTTTTCGGACAATCTCTCAGCCGCGGACATTATTAGCCGACATACCAGCCGCCGGAAGGAGTTTATTTACTAAACATTTCAATTAATACAAAATTTTTCCTTTATTTTAATCGTGATTAGTATTTCACTTTTAATTCATGTTAATATCTTTTTTCATAACACCATTTTTCCATAAAGTGCAAAATTATGAAGGAACCGGCTTCTCTTTTGTGTGCTCCGTATGTATCCTAGTTTTACTCCTACCTGGGAACCCGCACTATGATTAAACTTTGACGAACAGTTGCCAAACATAGTGCACCCAGGTACTACTTTTGGAGAATAAAAGTTTTGGATTAGCTGCGATTAATTCGTTGGATTCCTTTGCTGGCGTGCATGTAATTTGGATATGCTTAGATTCTATCTATTGTTGCAATGACAACAGTTTTGCAACTGGCGTTGATGATCTTTTCTACTGGTTGGAATTGGAGTACAATATTCCCATCGTTGCTGTATCTGAAATTGTGTGTCCTTTTACCGTACAAGTCCCAAAATCAAGTGTCATAAACTTCCATGCAGCTATTATTCAGATGCATCGGCTACGTTTCATATTCCATTAGTTGCGATTTGGTGTATAAATTGAACGCGAAACCCGTAGTTACGTCAAAGGACAAAGCACAGAATAATGTAAGCATTAGTGACTGCTGAATGCACGGTTTTTGGACTACGTATTTTTGGACTACGATTTTTGGACTACGTATGCGGAAGTAAGATCGATGTTTTTGCTTTTATTGAAACGTGGCTTTATACGAACGATGAGAGGTGTTATAAGTAAGGTTACCACTCAGTGGATTAACCTCGTTTTAGTAAGCGGGGAGGTGGTACTGCCCTGGTTTATCGCTGTGCACTAAAAGCGTATTGTATGTGATGTGGGGCTCTTCGGGTCGTTAACGGGAATATCTAGCATATTAAAAGCGAATCTTAAGCGTAAGCTTGGGTTGTTAAAAACAATGTCGGATAAGTCATAAATTATTTACTAAGACCTATGACACACTATTTTAATAATTATTTTAAACGACATATTGCTTCGTTTATATTAGTGATAAGTATTAGTTTTCATTAGCTATAGGTATTGGTTATTTTTAGTTTCATTTTTGTAGAGCGCAGATGAAAACATACCAGTTGATCTCAACGCTATATAATTTGATAAATATGATTATTACTATTGCTATTATCATTACCATTATCGTTATCGTTATCGTTATCGTTATCGTTGTTGCTATCGTTATCGCAATCGCTATCGCCATCAGCAGATCTGCTGAAACTCAGCTCTCTTTCATGTCTGGTTAAAAATGTGTGCGAAGGTGTCGATGAAGCTGCAGTCGGTCTCTTAAATTATTGCAGCACCTCCGCTCTGAAGATAATTACATATTAAAGACTACCAACTCATTTGCGTTACAAAAGGCGAAAAATATTTTTCTGCCGAGTTGATGTTGAAAAGACTGAAAATCTTTTAACATTCGAGCTATGCAAGTTACCGAAAAAACCGCAAGAAAAAAACCACTAAATCTGTAAAAATTGTAACCGTGTTCCGCCTTATATATTTAAGAGGGGTCGAAGAGTCGCAATTCAGTAAGGATCGTGAGGCAAACAGTTTGGAAGGATGTAGTTTCCTGCTGAAAAAATACAGACTGGAAAAAACGACTTTCAGGAAAACCTTGGCAGAAATATCTGATTAAAAAGTGTAAAGGAGGGATAACTTCCAAGCGTTTGATTCGGCGTTCTTTTATATCATGTTATATGATGTCATATATGTATATCATGTTATACCATCAAATATTGTTTGCCAAATTGCAGCACTATGGCATCTGCGACGTGGCTCTGCAGTGATTTAAAAGCTACTTTTCTTTCCTCCAGCAATTTGCCCAATTCAATCAAGCTTTCTCTCCAATGCCAACCATCAAGTGTGGTGTCCCTCAAGGTTCGAATTTAAGCCCACTATTTTTATTCTATAAATTAATGACCTCCCCAATGCCTCTGAATCAACAGACCCTCTTCTTTTCGCTGATGACACCAGTAGCTTTCATTCTAACTCAAATCCAAATTGCTTAGAATCCGTACTTTAAAAATTGATGAACTCCAAACCCTTGATGATTGGCTAAAATGTGATAAGCTTTCAGTTAATATAAAGAAAACTAACTACGTCAATTTTAAACCCAGACAGAAGAAATTTAACTCCAGCATTTCTTTCTCCTTTGGAGGTAAACCCCTTTAACAATCTAATATAGCTAAATCTATAGGTATTAAATTAAGGTCTCGCTATTTCTCTACAACCAAACTCACTTCGTGCTGGACCTTAATTTATCCTTATATCGTCTATTGTAACTCCGCCTGGTCGTCAACATACGTATCTAACTTAAATAGAATTTATTATTTGCAAAAGTGAGCTGTGCGGGCTATCATCAACTCAGACTATCGAGCCCTTTCCGCCCCTTTATTCTTCAAACTAAGAATTTTAGATATTTTCCGAGTCAATACGTTTGAAATCACCAAATTTGCGTTCCATTAGAGAAATAACCTTTTGCCCCCATTCCTTCTCAATCTTTTTGTAAGGAATAGCCAAATTCACAACTATGGTACTAGAGCAACCTGTAATCTGAATTATCGAACGCATTTGTGCCGTACAAATCTCAAGAAATTTACAATTCTCTGCCAAGGTCCTAAGATTTGGAACTCTCTCCCTGTCTCACTCACTCGTTCCTCAAACTTTCTTAGCTTTACGACGAAAATGCAAGAGTTTTTACTCAAATGATCACTGGATTGGCCGAGCCGCACATTCGATTCGCAGTACTTGTTCTTTAGTTGATTCATTATTGTGAGGTGTCTCTCCTATACGCCTGGTGGCTTCTTGGGTCTTCTCGCCCTCTAGCTGTTATCGCTGTAAATAAATCTTTGTTTTCTTAAAATAAGGCAAGACACCGTTATCACGTAGCGCCATCTTGGATTGCGTGCGGCACCAAATTGAGGCTGGACGGGCACAAAGTTTGTGTTACACAAGTGTTTACAGAAGGGATATATGACAAGTAAGCATAGCTCACGATCATTGCTCTGTTAACTCCTGTACAAACGACAAGAGATATCAGGGTAGCGAGAATTTATCTTTTTTCAACTTTCCTTCAAATTCTTTATTGAGATCGAAATGGATTACCGCTATAAAGCGAGATGAAGGGCTAGATTTAGAATAGAGCCGTGACCAACGAGTTGTCAGACGCACGTGTTACTAGCGACCGACTTTTTGCTTTCGATTGAAAACACAGCCACTACACGTTTGCGAAATACCTACTTTTTTCGTATCCAGAACACTAGACATTTAAGAAATCTACTAGTATTTTAGTCTATATTTTTCATTTTACTTTTGGCTGAAGCTGTCAGACGGCACGTGGCAATGTTTTGTTTGTTTCTATTAACTCGAATTTTGTAAGATGTATTAAATGAGATCCTCCGGCCCTCATTTACTTGCGTTATAGTTGAAGATGAAACTTGAACTACACGACAGAAAAATACTAAAAACTGCCCAAAACTAAAACACAAAAATTTTTCCCTAATATTTAACAACTATTCACCGAAGTGAAAGTGGTTAGTGGCGGATAATTACCGAGCCGCGAAGCGGCAAGGTAAATATCCACTACTAACCACCGACACTGAGGTCAATGGTTGTTTTAGTATATACTAAAACAGTGAGATAACATACACCACCAAAAATTGATTTTAACTCATACATTCCAGCCACGATTCCAACATTTCCCCGCGCGTGACGATCCAACGCGGCTCGGATCGCGGTAAGCCACCAAATGTGCAAACAAAGCTAACAGTGTTCTTGGCTTTGTTAGACGGATTGTTGGACCAAAAAACCCGGACTTGTTCTCTAAATTGTACAAAAGTCTTGTAAGGCCAATCCTTGAATACAGTTCCCCAGTATGGTCGCCACATCTAAAGAAAGACATTGCTACTCTAGAAAAAGTCCAAAGACGAGCTTCCAGATTTACGCTTGGTATAACTACAAATGATATGTCGTACGAAGATCGATTGAAACGACT
>NC_142526.1:9533724-9671224 GCF_964205215.1 Stylophora pistillata | reverse complement strand
CGGTTTTTGGTTTTGATTGATTGTTTTTTTGTTTGTTTGTTGTTTTTTTTTTTAGCAGTTTTGGATGATAGTTTCTTCGGTTCTTCGATTTCTAATGGACTCCAATACCCTCCTCTTATCTGAATTGTCTCAGGATACAGAAGACAAGAGATGTAGTATTAAACACATGCAGAACTCTAGAATGCACAAGATTTATTACAGTTGTATTCCCTATATATGTTTCTAACGCCTACCTGGGTATGGGGAGTAAATTGTAGCGGTAAACAAGGAGGGTGCAGTTCAGCGTTGCAAGCCCCCTTTCGTCCTTCGAATTGTTCTTTTTCGGGTCTCTTTTTCCTCTGCAAAATACAGAAATACATCTAAGCAGTTATCATTTACAAACAAGGAGATGAGTAACCTTCATAAAGAAAAAAAAGAAGATACCGAACCTTTGAGACTATTCCAAATTTTGACCCAATTCTTTAACGCTCAAAACGACAGCTATAGAAACTCTTTACGGTTATCAATTTACATTATTGTCAATGATATATGCAAACAATCTTGTAATACCCCTCCCCCTTTTTCTCCCCTCTACCGACGCAACACCTCCCTTTTTTTGGAAATTCAATACTCTTAGCATATGAATACTTATATCCTTGGGTTTCACCCACGTGACCAATACCTTAGCAACGGTTACTATCCGCCATCTTGGTGTCCCTCAAGCGTAAACAAACCGTATCGAACGAAGAGTTTATGTGAGAAAGAAGGGATGGTTTTATGCATTATTGTTGGCTGTTCGAGCAAAAGTGGAAAGCATAAAGACTAAGGATTTTTTCGTATAATAATTTGATAATTTTATTATTTCTGTAGCGCAAAATTCATTATATATATGATCAAATGCGCTATACCTAAGATCATCACAAATCAAGGGGAAAAACAGGAGGAACTAGAAGTTGTTGTATTGTTCGAGGCTTGCGGCTGTTGTAGATCCTCGATATTTTGGTCGAGCTTTTCTTTGAGCTTCTTAGCCGATGAGAAATCCATGTCTTTAGCCCTCGCATACGGCACTTCATTGACCTATGTCGGCAAAATCCATGAGCATTTTACCTGAGTGCAAGTAAGCTTGGGGTGTCACGAAAACTCACACCCCGAAAACTCAGACCTCAGACCCCGAATCCCGAAAACTCAGACTCCTCGAAAATTCAAGAGATAAACTCGACTCATGATCACTCCTGGTAATCCCTCGTGTATTTTGACCTTTTGGGTCTTGATCCAACTGAAGCAGCAAAAGCAAGGCCGCAAGTTGCACGTTTCGCAAAATCGTCCGATGGTTGAGTATTAAAACATTTTAGAGTGACACAAGACTTCATTTAGCTTAGATTTCCTCCATTTTTCCCGTTAATTTTGAACTTTTCATTCACAGTTAACAGGATCAAATGCGCCCGCTCCAACACCAAAGTATTAAAATGTGGCGTGATTTTGACGAGCCGAAAGGGACGTTTGTTTACCTTTTTGTACTTCGTCGCACAGATCCTTGTTGTCGCTCTGTTAAAATTCTTAAATATTTCGCGATAATAATGGATACAAACAGAGACTCGGCCCACCAGTCCCAAAACGAAGACAATTTTGCGACCCTTGGGATAGAGTTCTTAAATGAGGCAGAAAGAGAAAACCAACGCGAAAGAAGACTCGGCATCAGCGCCGTCACGATTCGCTTCACTGAAGAATCACTCTTGATATTGCTGTCCGTCTTTCGCGTCGGATTTGTTGCATTATTCCATCGGTTATATTATAAAAAAAAATTGGTTCATGCTTTATGCTATGCACTATCGAATTATGGAGCACTTCGGAAGCTTGGAGAACACTTCGAGGGACCCGAGTTTTCGGTGTCTGAGTTTTCGTGACACCCAGCGAGCTTGCCATGAATTCTAGTTGCCTCTAACATAAATAAAACACTCGCGATATGTGAGCATGACTCAGCCAGTCCAGCTTTGCATCCCAAGCAATGGGCTGACAAAATAGTCCCATCGTTTTCGGAAATGACCCAAATGTTCACTAAAGGATCATTCATATGCTGTGAATGCCAAACTCGTGCTCTCACGGCATACCTGTCGGCGATTACTTTGCCTACAACTGAGGTTACAAATCCCGACACCATTTGATTAAACGCCTCTAGACTCTTGAACGCCTTGAACTGCTTCTTGGTGTAGAAGCTGGTCTCAAGAACGAGGTAACTCAGCAAGTCCGACGCTTCCACAGGAGGCAAGCATTTTGGACTGAACTTCTCGGCTGGTATGCTTGCAGGGTCAACCCCAATGACCGAGATCTTTTGCAAACATCTTTCCTTCCAACTCTCTAAGCTTTCGGCATACTCAGAGAGCACTGGGATACCTTAAGATGAATGCCAGATACTTTTATCGCTTTTTTCTTTCTGGATATTCATGTAGTTGGCGAAATAATACGGCGATAACAGAGAGGGCTTCACTATAGAAATTGACTAATTATTCATAAATTTGACACCCGAGGGACACCAACATGGCGGACACTTACTTCAGCAAAGCTTGTGACGTCACCTGAAACCCAACCATAGGCAGGTTACCCAACTGCACTAGCATAAAAATAGTTCAAAGAGAGATGAAAAATGAATACGAGAAGAATCCTCGATGCCTTGTGCTTAAGACACAATTCACCCTTAACACCCAACTCGTAAGCAATGGTGATGTATTTTGCCTCTTTTTTTCCCTCTTCTTCGGTCTGATAGATTTTCCTAAGTTCACCCTAGCGTCAGAGAAGTGACGTACAGGGTTAATTCCACGAATAAATTGCAAGTGATGGTTATTTTCTCGCTACCTTGAATTTTTATCCAATATTTTATTTGTCAATATGTAATATTGTTGATGTTTCGATTACCATTAAATTTTTCATTTATTTTAATCATGATCACTATTTTACATTTAATATCTTTTTTCATAATACCACTTTTCCATAATGTGTTAAATCATGAAGGGACGCTTCTGTTTTGTGTGCTCCGTATTTATCCTAGTGAAAAGATAGATAGATAAATTATTTACTAAGACCTGTAACACAATAGATTAATGATTATTTCAAAGGATATATTGCTTCGTTTTTATTAGTCATAAGTATCAGCGTTCATTACTAGGTATCGCGCGCGTGGGGTAGAGCCCCATACCCATGGGATATGATCAACCTCTTTTCGTTTGGTTGTCACGTGACTGACCGAGCGTAAGTACGAATACCTACATATGTACGTGCCCTCAGATTGCACGGGTAGGGTAGGGGAGACTATCAAAGCGAAGGGAGGGGTTTCTCAGGCGAGTCTTGGCAAATGTACATCTTTTATGTTATCATTAATATTACGAACTTGGGAGGAGAGTTTGGATAACGGCGAATTTTGCAGCAAACGCAGTCTACAAACATAACAAAAACTTGGCCACAAACCAAGTCAGTATACAATATCAAACAAAGAATAAACTTATGATGCACGATCCTCGCAGTAGATAGCACTATTTAAGCAATAGCGAAAATCAGACCTGAAAAAAATCAGGCCTGTACGGGATTCGAACCACTGACCTCTGCGATACTAGTGCAGCGCTCTACCAATTGAGCTAACAAGCCAACTGGGAGCAAGCCGTTAAGTTGATTCGTAATAAACCCGTGAAAGTGATAAATCAGATACAATGAAATATATGAAGTTCATATATTTTGAACTGCGGTATTAGATACGTATGATGCACGATCCTCGCAGTAGATAGCACTATTTAAGCAATAGCGAAAATCAGACCTGAAAAAAAAAAAAAAAAATCAGACCTGTACGGGATTCGAACCACTGACCTCTGCGATACTAGTGCAGCGCTCTACCAATAGAGCTAACAAGCCAACTGGGAGCAAGCCGTTAAGTTGATTCGTAATAAACCCGTGAAAGTGATAAATCAGATACAATGAAATATATGAAGTTCATATCATGATTTTGAACTGCGGTATTAGATACGTATGGTGCGCCATCCTCGCAGTAGATAGCACTATATTTCATTGTATCTGATTCATCACTTTCACGGGTTTATTACGAATCAACTTAACGGCTTGCTCCCAGTTGGCTTGTTAGCTCTATTGGTAGAGCGCTGCACTAGTATCGCAGAGGTCAGTGGTTCGAATCCCGTAAAGGCCTGATTTTTTTCAGGTCTGATTTTCGCTATTGCTTAAATAATGCTATCTACTGCGAGGATCGTGCATCATACGTATCTAATACCGCAGTTCAAAATATATGAACTTCATATATTTCATTGTATCTGATTTATCACTTTCACGGGTTTATTAAGAATCAACTTAACGGCTTGCTCCCAGTTGGCTTGTTAGCTCAATTGGTAGAGCGCTGCACTAGTATCGCAGAGGTCAGTGGTTCGAATCCCGTACAGGCCTGATTTTTTTTTTTTTTTTTTTTAGGTCTGATTTTCGCTATTGCTTAAATAATGCTATCTACTGCGAGGATCGTGCATCATACGTATCTAATACCGCTGTTCAAAATATATGAACTTCATATATTTCATTGTATCCAAAGAATAAACTTAGCCGTTAATTAACCGCTAAATTATGTCTTTGCAATAATCTCGCGACAAATTTAGCCAAGAATTAACAGCTAATTTTTACGTTTGGAATACATTTGGCACTCGATTTTGTCGTGAATGAACGGCGAATTTTTTGGTTTGAAATATATATGACACTTGATTTAGCCATGAATTAACGGCTAATTTCTGCGTTTGTAATAGGTATGACACTCGATTTAGCCGAAAATTAACGGTTAATTTTTGAGTTTAGAATATATGACACTCGATTAGCCGTGAATTAACGGCATATGGCATTCGCCGGTAACAAAACGAAAAAGGGCCTGGGACTGAAACTGCGATCGCAAAGCATGCATGGATTGTTTGGCTGGACAGAAATCAAAATGGCGTCCATTGCGAATGATAGTAAGCTCTCAGGAACTAAAGAAGAAGGCTTTATTTTAACTGAAGACGATATACCTGGGGCTGTTTTGCAAAACAGAAATGTAGAGGCATGCAGTGTGGTACAGCTAAAGCGCTGGCTGATTTGTAGGGGAGCGAAAACAAGTGGTAAAAAGTCAGCTTTAGTCAGCAGGTAAAGGGTCAAATTCAGCTTTTTCGTAGCTCTTTCTTTTGCTCACATAAAAACCATTAATATTTCTGATGGAAACCATATTCACTTAAAGATTTTATACATTAAATCGTCTGCTTAGAACTCCATTAACATTATTTAAAATCGTTTTGCATAGGCTAAAACACTATGTAGAAAATGGCCTTGACAAGAAATATCTTAGAGACCCCGACAACGGCGCTAATATTATGAAGAAAAAAAGCAGATCTTGGTTTGCTTGATAAGAGAGAGCCTCAAACAAATGGAAAATTTCCAAAAGAAGGTTTCAACTCTGATCTCAATGCTCTCCCTAAAGTGTCATTTGGAACCATCTGGCGTTACATGATCGACTCAGTTGACTCAAAAAAACAACTCTCAACTGCTAAACCTCTTGTAAAGGGGTTCAATTTTTATAAGTCTGGGAACGTACATTCTATTCACCATTTAAAGGAAAGTGGGAAGCACTTTATAAAGAGCCAAGTTCTCCCATCAATGAAAAAGAACTTAATATACCAATGTCAAATAGTAATGTCAAGTATTGGAGGAGTACTCAAAGCATATTGTGGTTGCCCAGCAGGAATAGACGGAAGATGTAATCATGTGTCTGCAACTCTCTTTGCCTTGGCTGAATATTGCAAAGAAAGAGAAAAGATCTCCATAGAATCATGTACTTCTAAACCATGTAAATGGAATATCCCAAGGAAACGAAAAGGTCCTCTATCACCAATCTCAGCCATGTCATTTCATAAACATGACTACAGCAAACAAGTTAAGACTGACAGAACACCAAATATCAAGAAAGGGAAAGATGTTCGAGCTATACATCAGAGAGAGTGGTCAGATGCCAAAGTGAACAATATGTTACAAACTATCAAAGACTATCAAACCAAAAGTGGTAACATTGTTGGCTGGAGTCACATACTGCCACAAGAGGTTAAAGAAGAAGACACCATTGTTTCGCCGCTCAAAGTCCTTCCACCATCCCTAAGGGATAGATTTCTTTGAAGACTTTCGGCATATGAAATTTCAAAACATCATCAGGTGGTATCTGTATAAGTGGCTCGAACTCTGACCTCAAAAATCTCAGCCATGAGTTAGTTATCCTTGAAACAGACATGCGAGAAACATTAAACCTATGGCCCAAGTCTCTCTCAAACAATCCCAGTCGTATTCGCACCAAAGTCATTATGAATTCCTGGAATGCTGATAGTGCTCTAGGTCTGCCAGGTTGTTTTGTACTTTCTAAGTCACAGTAAATTCTTTCATAATTGTAGCTTATATTCTTAGCTGAGTCTTTCACTAGGTTGTAACACATCATTAACATTTCATAATCAGAGAGTCCAGTGTAGAATGCAATGTCATCAGGATTATCTTTGTACTTCTCAATATTAAAAACTTCACTATTACTTGAAATAAAGTTCAAATGTTTGTTTTCTTTTGTTAACTGGTCACATTTATCTCTCAATTTTTTGTTTTCCTCTTTGAGTTTAGATACCTCATTCAATACCTCTTCCAATGATGCCAAATCTATGTCAGTTTGAGTGTGTTTAGAAAGATATTGATGTTGTTCTTCTCGAAAATTATTCAGTATTTCCTCAGGTTGAACTTCTCTCGTATAGTATGGATCCTCGTGCAGTGATTCAGTCGAGGTCGGTGTTGTTTGGGTTACAATGTTGGCATTGTTGTCAGAGTAACTGCTGTCAGTATCAGTAGTAGATACAACAACTGATGAGACTTTCCTTTTCTTTGGCACAAAGTCATGCTTGAAGATTTCTCTCCTTGATTTTCTCTCTTTTGTCCATGGAAATATTGTTGGCAGATGATTTCTGCTGAGTTTTTGGCCACCTTCGAAGTGTTCAGAACAGATTCTCGTTTGGGAAGAATCCAGCTTTAGCGATTCGTTTCTAAGCGATACTTTGTAGTATTTCCGAGCCTTTTCGCACTTGGGAATCCTGTAATATTCCAGATTTGGTTTGTTTCTAAAGTTGTTGGTACACTGGGGCACACAACAGTTAAAATGATGTGGCATTTTCCTTCAAAACAGCTTTGAATTAGTCTCTTTTGAACAGGATAAATTACAACACATGTATGTCAACATGTCTTCCTGTCCAGCCAATCAATCCATGCATGCTTTGCGATCGACATTCGATCCCAGGCCCTTTTTCGTTTTGTTACCGGCGAATTGCGAGGACTGGACTGGACTGGACTGGACTAGTAAAAAACGGACTAGTGAAAGGTGGACTAGTAAAACGCGGACTAGTAAAACGCGGACTAGTAAAACGCGGACTAGTAAAACGCGGACTAGTAAAACGCGGACTAGTAAAACGCTGACTAGTAAAACGCGGACTTAACAACAACAACAACCAAAAAAAACAATTTCAAACGAAGGCGAACACAAGACTTAATGGCGAGCCAATTCAGTGAGTGACAATCCCTGTTTGACCTTTAAGCTGCAAATGGGTTTGACATGATACAAACGATTTTATAAGTTTAGACTAACAAAGAAAGAATTTTTTTCAGCAGCAGTTCAAAATCTTAAAATACACTGTCGTCGTAAATTTCACGGCAGAAACACAGGAATTCGTTGAATAAAAGTCGCATTAAATCTCCTTGTGTCTAGGTAGAAAGAGTCTCATTGACTTCAGCTTTTCGGTGGAAGAAAAACCGATTTACACACGCATTACAGATAACAAACAAGCAGACTGACAACTCCAAAACACATATTTGCATTCACTTACAATTTGACTTTCCGGGACATTTTAAAACGGAACAGAGGTTTAATCTTCGAAGATTAATCGTTGTTGGAAATAAAAAATACTTTCCGTAAGATCTGTTTTTCTCTTTACGAGAAAATCGTCGCATGATCAGTTAACTCGTGTGTGTTTGTTATGCCAGTACTGCTGTTTCTTCAAAAGCGTATGCTTCTTTCCTCTTCAATTGACAGGTGTCACATCGTGACTGTTTCTTTTCAAAAGAATGTTTGAAAATTTGTTAGGGAGCCTTTTAACTACCTTTACAAATAAAAATGTTTCGGCGAAAGCTTTCTCTTTTAATTTGAAGAACCCGAATGATTTAGGGCTACGATTACGAGTTTAATTATGGGAAAATTACCTATGCGACATTCAATATATGCGACACTCGATTTAGCCGTAAATTAACGGGTAATTTTTGCGTTTGTAATATATGACACTCAATTTAGCCGAAAATTAACGGCTAATTTTAGTTTGCCGTTAATTAGGAGGGTAACCCTTGTGCTAGGGTTACCCTAGCAGGCGGGTCAAAGATAGCCCGGGTTTACAAGCAAAATTTCACAGGTAGGGTTACCCTACCACCCGGGACAACTTACCTATGCTTGGTAACCGCACGCATTGTTATCAATGTTCAAAGGGTCTGGAAACGAGTAAAAAGTTGTCCCGGGTAGGCGAGTTATCCCCACCAGAGCGTTTACAAGACAGCTAGGGTTACCCTAGTGCTACGGTAACCCTAGCTTCCTTGTAAACACGTCGATGAAAAAAAGAAGAAATGTGGGAGCGTTAGGGTAACCCTCCTGCCAGGGTAACCCAAGCACTAGGGTTACCCTACCTGCTTGTAAACAGGGAATTAACGGCGAACTTTTTGGTTGAAAATACCTATGACACTCTATTTAGGCCCTGTTTACAAGCAAGCAGGGTAACCCTTGTGCTAGGGTTACCCTAGCAGGCGGGTCAAAGATAGCCCGGGTTTTACAAGCAAAATTTCACAGGTAGGGTTACCCTACCACCCGGGACAACTTACCTATGCTTGGTAACCGCACACATTGTTATCAATGTTCAAAGGGTCTGGAAAGAAGTAAAAAGTTGTCCCGGGTAGGCGAGTTATCCCCACCAGAGCGTTTACAAGGCAGCTAGGGTTATCCTAGCACCAGGGTAACCTTAGGGTTACCTAGGGTAACCCTCAGTTTTGGTTGATTTTTTCTACGGTTCTTCGGTTTCTAATAGACTCCAATACCCTCCTCTTGTCTGAATTGCCTCAGGATACAGAAGACAGGAGATGTATTATTAAACGCATGCAGAACTCTAGAATGCATAAGATTTATTACAGCTGTATTCCCTTTATATGTTTCTAGCTCCTACCTGGGTATGGGGGGTAAATTGTAGCGAGTGCGAGAGCTCATTAGTGTTGCAATTCTGGTTTGTTCCTTCGAATTCCTCTCTTTTGAGCCTCTTTTTCTAGAGAAATGCATTTAAGAGGAAGTCATTTTAAAACATGAAACATAGAGAAGAGTATATCCTTCGTAAAAAAACAAATACCGAACGTAAGAGACAGTTTTAAAAATTTATCGCTATACTTAACTTAATTTAAACACTGCCTTATACATCTTAAATTTTTGAATGATATGTACAACAATTTTCAATTCTTTGCCTTGTGTGCTGCAAGGAGCCTTCAAATCAGTGATTCTTAGCTATGCTGAACAGCTGTCCATTCAGCTAATTTATTTGATGAAAATTTGTAAGTTCTCGGTAAAATCTCGGTAAAATCTCGGTAAGTTTTGATCAGCATAGAACACTAAAAATTTCAATTGATGGAATAAACCAAAAGAGGGAGACTGAGCTTACTGATGGTTTCCCGGTTCGCGAAAAACAGCCGATAGACCTTTGCACGTCCATAATAGAATTATCACGAAAACTTCAAGAGAAGTTCAAAAAATCTTTTACATAAGCTGTCAAAACTTGTTTACAAACTAGAGCGTTACTATGACAATTGTAAACCAATGACGTAAAGACCTCATGCAGCCTTCATGCCGGACTGCATCAGCAGTTTACAAACAATCGAAGGAAACTTATTTGAAGATGCCCCCTCCCCCCAATTCCCAGTAAACAGGCCACACCACATCACAGTAATCTCGTGAGTGGGTTCTTTAACGTCCCCTGCCTAACCAAATTAACTAATTACTAGATCCAGGAGACAGAATTACCAGATCCAGGGTCCATATACCTACCATAGCAACTTCTTTTCGTTACATCCCCACTGTTTCCGTACCTGCAACACCAAAGTGAATACAAATGAACTCGTCGATAGTTAATGGCCGACCCACTTCACTTGAAATATTTGAAGACATCGCCATGCCTCTGTGCTTTGAAGCTTGGCACGCTTTTTAACGGAAATTAAAAAGACACATACGACTTTCTCAATCGAACCGAATTTATTCTCCTCACAGCACTCCTCTTCCTCCTATTCATTTTGAGGAGAAAGAGGACGAGAAAATTTTTTTCAAGTCTTTCAAGTGAAGTGAGCCGTCCATCAATTTTCAAAGACTTTATTTGTATTCTTTTTAGAAGAATGGATGGATTTTGTACTCCCCGCGTGTCTGCCACAGTAAAAGTGGCGACGTCTTCAAATTTGTTTAGAACGAGAATAAGCCTTAACTCGCGTTTGGCAAGTACGTCGCACTGAATGATCCTTGAAATTCCTGCTTAAAACTCAAAGCGCAAAAAATGGCGACGTATCGAATAAAGGCGGCACGGTAAAGGGTTAAGAGTTGTAAATTGGTTCATTTAGTTTACGGCATCTCAATAAAAGCATTCAGAGCAAAGGGACTATGTGGTTAGCTTCAACCAAGAAAAAGTGTTTGCTTGGCTGGTGCCAAAGCTGAAATAGAAAAAACATCGGTTTAGTGGTTCATTTGTCTAAGTTAGGCAAGTGGTGTACTCCAGAGTTAGAAAAAGCATGACAGAAGAGGTACGTCATCGTTACTATTCGCGAAGTCTGAATCTTACCAATCACCGCCAAGGAGCATGGACCGTTCCTGATCCCTAGGTTAATTGGGTCACTGAGAGTTTCACAGTCAGAGCTTTTCACTGTTGCGAAACGGCATCTAGTGGGGAGATGTTTCTGTTAACTGGTAATGGCTCCTCTTTGTCGTTGGTCGTTCTAATCATCTCTTGTCATTTTGATGAAATCGCTTAATAAAATCATTTATAGAAGGAGACATTATTCGACCATCTTGAGAATGAGGCAATTGTATATGGATATCCTGATACAAAGTATTTGATTCGATAACTTCTTTAAAATTTTAAATTCTAGTTCAGCGACCTTGCGGAAGAACTAGGTGGTCCTGGTGATCCTGTCACAAGAGGGAGTAGAAGACATGCCAACGCTGTTTTCGAAATGGCAAGCGTTTTTTTTAGGGGCCTTTCTAAAGACAAAATGTTTAGACCAACCTGTTTGGCAAAGATTTCGCATAACGATAGGTCTTTCATTGGTGTGTCAATGGCAGTAGGTCACTTCTTACAGCCTATCTGTTTGTTCAATCGAATCATCAATCTTAAAGAGAGTCTCGGAGCAGCAATAATAAATTATCGTCCCATGAGTATTCCAGACGAATGGGAATTTGAAGCATTCACTAAACCCCAAGGTGAAAGTTTGTATCCTTCCTCTTCAAATAAGCGTCCTTGTCAAAATTGCAAAATGATGTTTCGTCGTAATCGTACGGGAAGGGGAGAATCCACAATACTTGGTCTATGCGCTGAGTATTGTGCTATTAACCAGCTTCTTCCGGAAGAGCAAACTTTGAAGCAGAGTGATATGCCCGGAGTTTTTAAACTGGTCAGAAATTATAACCAGTATAGACTTCTTTTTGAAAACTACAGAGTTATAAGTAACGAATGCATGGCTGTTGGCATTAACAACACAACAGAAACAGTCAAAAAGTACTGGGAAGTAATACACAAACTGCACATTTTTGGTCTAACGCCAGAGTGTAATCGCTATTTTTGAATTCCTATCAGATTTCTTCCCAAGTTGTTCGGCATTTATAGGCCACTAAGCTGATCAACTCTCAGCCATCGTTTGAAATTTAAGCCTCTGCTTAAGGTTGTTGTTCTGTGGAGGGTAACTAATATCAAGCCTTGCTTCTATAAACCCTTTTTGCTGAATGAGTAGGATTTTCTGTTGAAGATAGGCAAATGATCTAGTTGAGAATAAATTATTCCCCTTGGGGAGGTTTATTGCCTTGAGCATATGATTATTATGAACTTTTGCACTTTGATATTACTGTATAAACCTATAACTTTAAGAGACTATCCACGATGGCTCACCCATCCACCACTGCTATGCCTGAGGGCTTCTTCTGAAATAAGTCTGTAAGAAACTCATAAAATTCATGTATTTGCCTCCAAATTATAGAAATAATTTAAAAAAAACAACTAAAAAAGCTGAGTCAGAATGATCAATCTATCCTATTGCCCTTGTTAACCTGCTTAAATTGAATCTCGTTATGATTATGTATTCATATCAGTGGCAAATCAATAAAATCACATTACAAAAGATTCCTGAATAACTTGGTGTTTGAGTATTGATATCATGGATTGGAATGAGGGATTATAGGCAAAGCCCGCTGTACACAGGTACAATAACCCTCACAATAAGCCCATGCAGTTTGATAACCTTGTTGCTTGGGAAATCCGCAGATGCCGCAAAAATCTTCAGGCCCCAAACATAGGTTCCTATTTTCAGATTTATTTTTAACATCTTCAGCACTAAACAGCTAGCTTAGCTCTTGTAGATTGTTCCACTCTTCTACATCACGATAATCTAGAATTGAAAAAGTTAAAAAGAAGAGCTGAGTACTTAAAATGTAAAGATTCTACGATAAGTACGATTCCGATTTCCAGATTTTCTAACAGTGAAATAGTGGGCTCGTGCGAGCCTGCGCAATTTTAGCGGGATAAACCCAATAAATGAAAACTTTTAAGGCGATTTTTCGCTAGTGTAGCCTACAAGAAAAAGACTAACAATAAGTTCTTTAGAGTTCCGGATCAAGAAAAGCTTCCCTCCTTTGTTTCAAACCTCTGGCAAAACCGTGCGCGGTCAAGTTTAAAAAATTATCAATTTTCCCCGTGAATCAGACGAAACTCTCCCTTTTTCTTCTTGAAAACAAGTCTCTGTAAAAATCAAACATCTTGGGCAATGAAAAATTTCAATCCCCCTACAAATTTTGCATGTAGTTAGGCATTCAGGGGGGATGCACAAACATGCCCTTTTTAAAGGTTGCAACACTCTTGTTGTCATGGTAACAACGGCGACTTGTTCGAGGCCTGGGGCCTCATTTTCATAGAAAAACACCGCAAAAAAAGTGTGAAATTTTTATTTCTCTATCTCAAGCTAAATACAACATTACAGATTGGTATTTCTAGCATATATAGTGACATCATTCGTCTTTACTTTGATGCATTGCATTCTATTTTTCCTGGGAGTGAATGTGAACACAGCAATAGATTATTTATCTTGGTACAGTTTCGGTCATTTTTGTTGTGCGGTAAAACAGGGAAAATGTTTGTCTAAATTTCTCCAAAAGTGCACCGATTCTGGAACAGAAACTACGCGCTTAGTTGGTTATAATATTCTAGTTTTTAAATATGTTAAATTCTCTGCGGGCCGGCCTCTACTTTTCATAGTGGCAATTCGCGAACAAAGCTCAAAAATCAGATATTACATAAATTGGCAATGTTTACATCTAATGTTCTCAACAACAAACGTTTCAGACAAATGAAAAGTGCAAGACTTTGAAAGGATGTTATCTTCTGAGCAAAATCCTGAAGAGAAATCTTGCCTCCAGCTTAAATATTTCTAAAAAATTGATCAATTTTCATGGAGGACTACCCGACGTAACTACAAACATGTAACTAACATCGTGTGCATATCATCCAGATTCCGAATACTGTACGTTCTTTCATGGGAACTTGAGCAATCCTAAATCCTCTGACGATACACCGTTATACTTGTCTGTCATTTGAAACATGTTAAAGTTAGCTGATCTACACGAAACTATCCAGTAACACTGGTCATTTGCCACAAACATGTACCTTATCACGATGGCGTGACGCTCAATGAAGTTTCCATCAGGTCGCTCCAAAGAAGACGAGTAACGGACATTTTTCGATATTTCAGCAGATTTCCGCGCATTCTGAAGTAAAAACAACCAAAGCAAAAAAGGGTGGTAAACCTTGAGTATAACTCACAACTTGTCAGCGGTAGCACCTCATGTAAAACCCACCACTCGCGCGAAAACTAGTCCCTCATTGCAACAAATGGAACAGGGATTTTATCATAATAATTTTCCATAAATTTAGCTCTTATCAGGGAATCTTTTACATGCATCAACAATAGTTTGGCCTTGGGCCTTGAGATTTCTTTTTCTTGATAATAAAATGCCATAGTAAGTGCCTACAAAATTACAAATCGGTGTCGCATGGACGAGGAGTACAGATTTGTCACTGATGAACCAACGGGCACAATCCTCTCAGTTATTAGCTTGATAATCTCCACAGACCAACGTTATTGGACCGAACTATCTCTTTCTTCTTCTTCCTGATGAGCTGGCCACTTCAGGCGGAAATTTAAGAGACCTTTGACTTCCTGTCGTGTAAATCACCGGAAGATTGCGTTATATTCATCTTTCTTTAAGCTTATAAACTATATCCAAGAGAAAAATTGTGGAAAATATTCGTGATGAAATGGTTTTTTTTTTCCTGATGAACCTGAAGTAATCCAGATTACGCACTAACCATGGGGAGTTTCATTCCAGTCATAAGTTGAGCTTTGCATGTGGATAATTAGCAGTTTGAAAGGTGGAATTATGACATAATGATTTTATTGAATCTTTTATTTCGAACTTTGTTTTGATTTTTTCTTGATCAAGACATGGAAGGAAACATTGACTGACTTTACTGCAATGCGGCAGTGATAAGTGTTACATTTCATATCTTATGCAAATTTTCTGACATTTTTCTAACAGTTTTAGATTATTCGAAATATCTCAATTCCTGTAACTCAGAAATGACAACTGCCCGAACCTTCTCTTTGTAGGAATAGGTAATCTATCGTACAAATTGGCAACTATGTTTTACATGTAGTACCATTGCTGACAAGTAGTGATTTTTACTCTCACTCTCAATGTTTCCGAACGTTCAACCAAGGTTTTCCTCTCTTATTTTTGGTTGTTTTTGTCTCAGAATGCGCGAAAATCTGCTGAATCGGTGTACTTTTGGAGAAATTTAGACAAACATTTTCCCTGTTTTACCCTACAGTAAAAATGACCGAGACAGTACCAAGATAAATTTTCTATTGGTGTGTTCACATTGCATCAAAGTAGAGACGAATGATGTCACTATGGATGCTCGAGGTACTAATCTGTAATGTTGTATTTAGGCTGAGATAGAGAAATAGACATTTTACGCTTTTTTGCGATGTTTTTCTATGAAAACGAGGCCCCAGGCCTGGAAAAAAGCAGCCGTTGTTACCATGACAACAAGAGTGTTGCAACCTTTAAAAAGGGTATGTTTGTGCATCCCCCCTGAGTGCCTAACTGCATGCAAAATTTGAAGAGAGATTGAAAATTTTCATTTCCCAAGATGTATGATTCTTAGAGACACGTTCTTAATAAGTTGATTTACGTACGAAGGATTGATCTTTTCGACCTGGTTTCAGGCAACTACAAAAAACCATATTTTCTTCGATAATATCTCATAACTTAAGGCAATCAATAAAAATCATGGGTTAGTTTCACTTTCTTTTAACTCTTTAACTATAAAGATGTGAGTAGGATGAAATAGAAGCACGCAAGTTCTCATGCTGTCTCTTAAGGGGT
This sequence comes from Stylophora pistillata, assembly GCF_964205215.1. Taxonomy (NCBI): domain Eukaryota; kingdom Metazoa; phylum Cnidaria; class Anthozoa; order Scleractinia; family Pocilloporidae; genus Stylophora; species Stylophora pistillata. Next base: position 9,655,449 of record NC_142526.1, on the reverse strand, counting down.
GTCTTGCAGTGCTTCCCTCAAACGGAAAGAGGGAATATTGCGTGGCATCTGAAAGAATGATGGTGAAGGGGACTACATCCTATAGGCAATGAAATACAAACAGAGAGGAAACGGACGAGCCATTGAGCAGTGTGGCTCACCCATGCAGCTATGCCTAAAGGCTTCTTCTAAAATAAGTCTTGTCAGAAACTCATAAAATTCATGTATTTGCCTCCAAATCATGATAGGCGAGTTTTTGCGAGTATGGCCTACAAGACAAAGACAAACAAGAAGTATTTTAGTGTTGCAAGTCAGGAGAGGCTTCCCTCTTTTATTTCAAACCTATAGCAAAACCGTACGCGGTCAAGTTTAAAGAATTCTCAGGGTCAACCAAACATAACAGTAATCAAAACAATCTTAACACCGTAAAATCAACAAAATAACCAGAATAACTCTTCGCGGCAAGGGGTCTAACAAAATCTATATAATTTTTCCTCCGTGTTAAGAAAAAAGTAAGTTAGAGTGGAATAGAGACCAGCCCGCCTCGCGCAACTAATAGATTAAAGCTCATGTTAGAAAAGATAGCTTTTTTAAGGATAAAGTCACGGCTCTGGCAGTAAATTTTAATTTACTTAAAAGTATGCATAGCCCGACCTGTTATCTCAATTTTTAAACTCATAACAAGCTATGTATTTATGGCAAAACATTTCAATTATTGACAATCAAAATCAGAGATTTTTTTCAGAACAGCCTGAATGCGAGGAATCGGTTTATTAAAGAACCACTCTCTCTGGCGAGCTTTTCACAATTAAAGAATTGGTAATTATTGCAAAACTTTGTCTTCTATCACATAATTTAAAAAAAAAAAAAAACTTTGCAACGTACGTTTACATATATATATATAATTATTAACTTTGAGATTCTGAAATTAATTTTGCTAAATTCAGCCTTCCTTCATTTCAGTCGACAGGTGTACCTTTGGTGAACGTGATGTATTTGAACAATTGAACTGAAAACTGACAATGATAGCACAAATGAATTGTTTCTCTTATTTTCATTATAATAAAGAGGAGATCTTGAAGCTTTTGTCTCGTCTACACAGGGAAACAAGGCAACAGGTAAAATATTGATACACACGAAACTCTGATATCAATGTGTCGGCTAGACCTCTATAATTTTTAAAACCTATATTAGTTTTCAACTTCTATCTGAGTATAGAATCGAAATTTAAGCAGTGAACGAGAAGGAAGTTTTTAAATGTCACACGCCTCAAGTTATAACAGATAGGCTTCAGACAAGGAGATGGATTGCACTTAGTAAACAAATATACTACACCACTCCTGGAACTATACTTGTAAAGTCGGTCTCTGTTCAGGACCAAAATAATTTAGATGTAGCGGGATTGCATGTTCTTTGTTCAAAACATAACAAAGCGGGAAGCATTTAAGATATTTCCATTTATTTCATTACAATCATCTCTTAAAATTAGAATTGGAAAAAAAAAACCCAGCATACCAATGTTTCACCTGTAAAGACATCGTAATCTACCTCAGATTTTTTTTGGGCCTATCATTCAGAATGTTTAAAAACGGATTATTACCTTCCACGTCTATGACAGACGCGCTGTTTTAAAAGTTTCGAAAACAAGTTTTAAAAGAGTTTGCCGAAGTGTTTGTACCCGTTCCCTTGGTACTGATGATAAATTATGAAATATTCATTGCTCGTATCACTGAGTTAAACAATTACTTGGCAGGGCGAAAATATAACATAGCTTTGCTTTGCTTTGATGGTTCAATCGGTATTGTTTTCATGATCGCATGAAAAAAAATGTACATGATTAGTTTTGAGGCGACTATCATTGCTGAAAGTAAAAACAAAATAAAACAAAGGTATTTTTCTGCGGCCTACGAGTTTCTTATGTTGATCAAATGCCCCAATTTGCTGTGTCCGGCTTCAGATGCATTCCTAAAGCTTTTAGTTTTTATTTATGAAAGGTGAAATGGTTCGTGGTTTCTTTTGATTGATATTCTGGTCATTGTGCAGTTTGAGGTCATAGTTTTGTAGGCATGGTATACCTTGCAATGGGATTCCACTCAAAAGCCCATGCAGACACTGCTTGAATGGCGTGACATGTTGTCTGGAAGAATAAATGCCTCATCAGCACAATTATTGTATATAAGACGGACACGCACAGTCGCTAAGACCCTGTTAGGGTCGCGTGTGATTACTAGTGTGCCAGATAAGATTGAGAAGAGAAAGTGAAGGAAGGAAAAGCTGAAAGTGAACAGCCGCCAGACACTGCCTTGAGTTGACAGAGTCTGGTGAGATGAATAACGCAAGCCTAACTAAGTCTCCACCATTGAAGGCTGCACCAAGACAGACCAGTAGTGACCCCATGCGCGAACGCTGTCCGCTGACATCTTTTAACGATCGTTTTCTTCTTAGCTTAATGGTTAAGGCTGGGTTAAGTTCACTTTATTTTCATGTAAAAAGCGGCCTGACAAAATATAGAGACTTTGCATGCTTGGAGTATAATACGTATGGAAATATGGCCTAACAAACATAGATCAAAGAAAATTCAAGCATCTTTAAAAAATATTGTCATATCTAGGTCAGAACATCATCATTTGTGCTCTATGATGGGTACAAGGTTTTCATTTATTACTTTACCTTATTTTGCCAACCGCTAGGTGTTTGGAATGCTAATCAGAGGCCTTCTTAGTGCATTTGTAAGCTATGAGTCGAGGTTTTTCTAGGTAATGACACTGATTTGGCTATGATGTTTCATTTTCACTCACCTAATACAAAATTAAGGCCTTATGTCAAGAATTTGGTCTGTCAATAGCATGAATTACGCTCAAAACTCCATTTACTAGACAACTCCTTTAGACCAAGGAACGAAGTAAGGTGCTTTTGAGCGCCAGTACGGTTTTAAAATCTTTGATAGGAATGCGACTTCTGTGACGCTCAAATGCCGTTTCCGACTCAATTCGGTAAAAGCTTACAACAACTCTTAAAATACCAGCATTCACGGCCTTCGAGTAAGTTGACGATCGAGTTAGGTATCAAAGATCATATAACTGATATGTAACACTTGACCTTGATGTGGATGGCTCATGCGGTAATTATTAACGAAATGGGACAACATTTCTTTACGAAATGCTACAACTTCCCCCATCTTGGAAGCTGGCGGATATGGTACTCATTCCTAAACAGAAACCTGTCGAAGTCATTAACAAGCACTTACTACCCATTTCCCTCACACCAATAATGTCCAAATTAGCCGAAGACTTCGTGGTATCTGCGTTCAGCGGTCCGGCTGTGTTGAAAATTATCGATCCCGACCAGTTTGGAGCCTTACCGAAATCCTCCACGGCCCTAGCTCTGACGTCCATGCTCCATCACTGGACGCGCGCAACTGATGGCACGGGATCTGCAGTCAGGGTGGTCCTGTTTGACTACTGCAAAGCTTTTGACTACATTGACCATCAACTACTCACTCACAAAATTTACAGTCTTGATATCCCTCGGGGTGTAGCACGTTGGGTAGTCGACTTCTTAGTGCATCACTACCAACGCGTAAAATTATCTGCTGATCGTTTCTCTGAGTGGGGTCCCGTACCAGCTGGTATACCTTAGGGGACAAAATTGGGGCCATTGCTCTTCTTGCTAATGATACACGATCTAAGAATTCCCCAGGTTCAAACTTGGAAGTGTGTTGATGACACGACGGTGGCAGAGATCGTCCCGCGTAACGCATTAGGTGACGCCCAAACCGCTGTTAAAGTGGTGGAGGATTGGTCCAAAGCACAGAAGATGCAGCTTAACGCTGACAAATGCAAAGTTATGGTCATCGACTACAAAAGGCAGAAACACCATTTCACTTCCATCTTGGTAGATGGCAAAGAATTAGAGACGGTAGAGTCGGCTAGGATCCTAGGCGTGACTATTTCGTGTAACCTTAAGTGGAACAACCACGTCAATGATGTTATAAAAAGAGCAAACAAACGATTATACTTTCTAGTCCTCCTGAAGAGAGCCCGCGTTCTAGCGGATGACATGATTAATTTTCATTGTAGAACTATACGTCCTGTTCTGGAAAACTGCGCACAAATATTCCATCATGCGTTACCTGCGTATCTTAGTGATGACATTGAAAGGGTCCAAAGACGCACATTATCTATCATTTCACCAGAGCTGTCAAACCATGACTCTTTAGAAAGGCACGGTTTAGCTTCCCTCTATGACAGCCGCATGAAATTATGTACGGATCTGTTTTTGTCTGTCTCAAATCCATCTCACAAATTATATAATTCGCTGCCAGATAGGAATCTTTCAGCTTACAATACTAGACAACGGCGCGTTTTTAACAGGCCGCGCTTTCGCACTGATCGTTTTAAATCTTCATTAATCCCGGTTATGCGCGCGTGTGCTAACCTAGATTTTTAGCTATTCCACTGCTGTATATTAGTTATATTTGTTATATTAGTAATTTTATTTCGGTCTTAGCATTTTTGTAATTTTTAGTCTTCTATAGTTTTATATACTCAAAGATTGTGAAAAGCACGCAATTCAGCCTACGGCTGCAATGTATTTTATTTTGTAATAAACCATGTATCCATCTATCTATCTATCTCACTCTGCTCTACTCCTACTGATATGCAATGGAAAGTAAACTTTCATTGAACAAAATAAATCAAATGTTCTTAATTTACATCCAGTTTTTAGGATATTTAGGGCGATCCGGGCTTTTGTCTGTTGTCAGTAAAAATTTCGGCCATTTGTCAGTTGTCAGTTTACCCCATCCAGACCCGGTCAAAAAAGTATCATTGTGAAACAGCACTGATTTTTGAACGCTCCGTTTTCTACGAGGACAAGTGAAAAAGGAGGCTTTTAAAAACGTCGACTGAAAAATTCGTCTCATATCTACTGTCGCTCCCCATTGCGTTTTCATGTGTTTAATTATTTAGGATAGTCGCAAATGCATTGATGTGGACAATCGACAGCAAAACGAAAACATTGAGTTTGGGTGAAAATATTAACCTTCCCTCACTGACATTTTTGAAAACGCCTTAGTGTGGTTGTGGCCACGAGCAGCAGGCAGGTATTTTTTTGGTTCTTTTTAACATCCATAAGATGTCTGAAAAGTGGAGAGATGTCGAGAGTTTTCTAACTAGTAGCTTCATCGTTAGTTCGGATCGAAATCCCTCAATCACAAAATTCATGTTGACCTCGTAACCTTTGGATTCAACTTCCAGAGGTAACTGATCGAGGATTTTGATCTCTTAGTGAAATCTAATTCATCGTCAGCATAAGTGCTATAAAATTGTCAGCAAAGCAACTTTGTATTGCGAATTTGCGATTTAAAATGTAACACTAAAGTTGGTGGCGTATCGAAGAGTGTGGTTTAGCAGAGGGTGAGCCTTTGTCTGGCCATGGTCGGGGCGAAATTACGTAAACCTTTCCATGGTGTTTCAGCCGAGAAGAAAGCTGGTACAATGAAATCCGGTGTTGCAGTCGACAAGAAGAAAAAGATGGTGAAGAGAAAGGAAAGTTATTCGCTGTACATTTACAAAGTGTTGACGCAAGCTCATCCTGATACTGGAATCACAACCATAGCCATGGGCGTCATGAAATCCTTCGTTAGCGACATCTTCGAGCTCACAGCTACGGAGGCATCTCGCTTGACAAAGAACGCAAAGAAGTCGACAATGAGTTCCCGCGAAATCCAAACTACTGTTGGGGGTTTTTACCAACTCGCTTGGACGAATTAACGAAAGGTACAAAGACTGTAATTTTCTTCTTTATTCTCCTCTACTGTTGCTTCTGCTACTGCTTACAAATTCATGAGCGTGTTCCGATTCGTCACCTCTAAAAATTGGAAATGTAACTGACGATTCCACACTGCCGCTTCCATTTTGTGAATTAACCGAAGTTTGCATTCGTTCGACTACTTGGCATAACTGACTAACTTGGTCTTCCATTTCTGCATAGGCTGGTGAAAGAGACAACTGATTTGAGCACAGGCGGCCCAAGCTCTCTTTGAGAACCACACAAGGAACACAATTTGCACATCGATTTATAAGGATCTGTATGGGATTTTCTACAAGATAGCCATAGAGATAGTTAAAAGTGAAAATATTAAATAAAAATGGCTTACCTTATTCCATACGTGTGTTGCTTGCTCCTGGTGTCGTTATTTTACCGTTTTCACTTGATTTAATCGTTTTTTTTTTTAATCCTGGTTTTCTCTTCCTAAAGAGAAGACAAGGCCAAACACTTCTGTCCAGACAGCCTCCCGAACGAAGTAAAAAATCCCGAGCTAAAATGTACCCACGGCCACAAATCCACCGCAGAATTCAAGGGAAAAGGTTGAACTTTTATTTCGATTCTCTAGCCGCATAATCTCAGCCCTGTGATCGATGCCAGGCGGCTGTTCGTGTCCTCAGTGAAACGTTAAAACATTTGTAGACATCCGAGTCCTTTTTAAACACGACACAACGACCGTTGCAATCGGCTTGGTAACCTCGTCATGTTGGCAAACCAAGACTCGCGGGGGTACTAGACCTCAACTTGTCAACAAAACTTCTTGTAAAACTCGGGGGTCCCCTCAGGTTTAGTACCCCCGCGAATCAAGTGAAATCGGTAAAATAACGACACCAGGAGCAAGCAACACACGTATGGAATAAGGTAATTCATTTTTATTTTCTCTGGTCTCTCCGCTGTCTCAAATAAGATCTTCCTCTGAGTCAGAACTTTGGCTACCGATACAAGAGGAAACTAGAGACCACTCACTAGGAGTAGGAATTGCTTTGATTGTGTGTCAGCCCTCGGAGATCTATTGGCTGATTTAAAAAAGTGAACGAAAGAATGGTACTCTAGATTGTTGAACGGGTGGAGGAGGGGCTGGCCACTCATTCGAACCCGAACTTACAGCTAAATTTTCCTGGCGAACGGCCTCTTCCGCCAGGGCTCGCGCTCGCTGCCTAGTAATCAGGATGATTATTGAAGAGATACCACATGAGCCAAGTTTCCCAAAATTAAAGCAACGTAATCGAAAACGGTACTAATAAAGAGAAAATGTTACAGACACGGAATAGAAAATCCAAACCTTGAAATTGATCATTAACAGCGATAACTGACCCTATACACTAAATAAACTGTTACATTCTACGCTGACTAGATCATTATAAAAGAACTCGGCTATCACTCAGACTTAGAAAGTCAAATTAGCTTGCCACGGAAAAGCATGCTGATAAAAGCGAAGTTCCACTCACAATTGTACGAATTCCAAAAGCGTCCTTTACCAACATGTAGACAACGGGTGCTTCACCGGTTTTGTTGAAGACGGGTCCTCCACCAATTTTTTTGGGGGGTTTTACCAACTCGCTTAGACGAATTAACGAAAGGTAACAAGACTCTGTAATTTTCTTCTTTATTCTCCTCTACTGTTGCTTCTGCTTCTGCTATTTTTCTTCCTCTTTTAGCCATCGTATTTAAAAGCAAAAATCACAGACATGTTTGGGTTAGCTGACCGTGGGAGTTTCCGCAGTGTATTCGTTGTTTTGTAAAAGGGTGGGGGGGGGGGCGAAATTGCGTGGCTCGCTCTGAAGCACTTGGCGAGCACCAAAGAACCAATTAAACGCCAATGATCGAGCTGCGCACGAGAATCACGCGCACAAACAAGATCTTCAGTGTGGGTAAAACTCAAGGTCAGTTCTACCAACCCAAACATGACCACCTATGAAACTAATTAATCTCAACCATAACAAGCGATTAAAATCATGTCTAGCACGGTAAGAAGGAAATCCCCGAACTTAGCCAAGTTCAAGCACACACTAAAAAGTAAAAGATCAAAACTATAGATCTACCAAAATAACACGTAGACGTAAAAATGCGAGACTCGATAAAACAAAAGGTAAACCTAAAAATACTTGAAGTAGCAATCCTTTAAAACACTCTACAACACTATTGTACGCCTACTTTTGCTAGACGAACTTGCAAAGCACACTGTCAGCGAAAGTAGGAAGGCTGTCACCAAATACACAAGCAGCAAATGAATGATAAGTACTATAAAGCAATCGGATTTTTGTGGGCGCGATGAGGTCTCTATAATTCTCTGATCAACCAGTCTTCAGATGTTGTTGTTTATTTTGCTGTTACCTAACCCGAGGTTGAGATTTAACCAAATTATCCAACATGTTGAGACGACAGGAATGCCGAGACAACTTGCGTTCATCGACAAGTTTTAAAACTATTCTGAAATAACTTTGTATGAATATGGCACTTTCCATTGTAGTTTTGTGAATTGTTGAAATAACTAGCCGTTCATAGACAGAAGATACCAACTTTAGATTTACTTTTGTCGTGTTATCATTGCTTTCGCTTGTATTAAAGGAGAAATGTGTTTCAGTCAGAAAATTTCTAGTAAATTGTCTCTAACTTTTGACATGCATGCCTTGCAACGCTCACTATGTTGCAGTGTTTGGAATAGTGTCACGAAAGATGCACAATTTGCTTGTAGCGACGCGCTGCAAATGAATGTTTGTTTACAGTGATTATTATTTATTACGAAGCAGAGACGGTTAGTTATGATTTCCTGCCTTTTCCAAAATAATCTACTTTAGAATCTAAAAGTAAAACCTGATTTTCTTCTTTACAGTTTTTCAGACCCAGCTTTTTTTTTTAGATTATTGTCCATCGGAGAGCCTTCCGGATGATATCGAACGCAAACGCAACGGGCTCGTGATCTTCTCGTGAGTTTGCTCAGTGTTTAATTTCCTCTCTTAGGAATAAAACTGAGAAATAAGACCCCTTCAAGAACCGTTTGTGGTATTTTAATAAATCTTGCGAATTCCGAGACTGAAACAGAATGGAATTTGGGGACATTTTAGATAACAGCTGAAAGATAGTGCTGTTTTCACAGCCGCTTTACTAGAGACCTTTAGATTCGACGACGACTTCGAGGACGAGTACGAGATTTTCCGCGCGCGCATACGGAGCATGCGCACTAGCCATCACGCCGTCACGCAAGTCGGTCAACTCGTCGCCGGCTTGCTGTCGACTACGAGATTTCTCGCAGAAGTCGTCCTCTCTACGACGAGTTTGCGAAGGTGAGTTTTGCATAATTCTTTAACCTTAGTTTTTATGAACAGCTTAGAGATAACCGGGTCTGTGATGTCCTTGGCAAAAAAGGTATTTTTTAAAAGGTAAAAATAGGCATAGGAGACCTAACATTGCGAACGAGACTAAGTAAACAAAAATCTCGCACTCGTTGCGAAATCTAAATGTTGCAATTTGACGAGAGCGACTACGAGTGCCAGTCAATAGTGCGAGCCTCCGCGCGGCCAAAACTTGCACTCATCCTCGAAGTCGTCGTCGAATCTAAAGGTCTCTACTTTCGTGCTGCAGTAGAACGTTGCAGCTTCTTGGGCTTCTGGTCCCTAGACTGATCATGAAAGGAAAGTGGTTCGTAAACGTTTGCTTTCTATTTCCTCTTTGAACCCTTTAAATCGTAAGGATGACTGGCTTCTAATTTCTCCTGACAATGTCACCCTTAAATCAAATGTAAAGGTTATGAGAATAAAGGGAATGATCACCAATCTACTGTAAGAAGCTCCTGATTATCATACAAATTTTCCTTGCCGTTACCACGGGAAATGCACAGAGATCAGTGTGGATAATATGGATATCAATGTAGGGGTGTAAAGGGAGGAACGGGAGGATCGAGGGGGAGTGGGCTGAAGGTACACTTTCACCAAAAGGGCGAGAGCCATACAAAATTCCGAGCAATCCCAGCATCCGTAGGCCGCATAGGAATAACATAAAAGTAAAACTTATTTTCCAGATCCAGAATCCGGAGACATTGAAAGAAATATAATTTTAATTTACTTTTAAGTTTTCTAAAATCTTGACGAAATGTCTGATCACAGAAGCTCATACTGATTATGAAAATGATACAAAAAAAATTGAGAAACCTCTAGATTAGTAGCAGTCCTTTCTTTTCAGTGAAGTCTGTCGCGCGAGTAAAAAAAACCTCAGTGAAAAAAAATTGGTGTTAGTACATTGCGGGGAGATGTGATTTTTTTTTTTTTACTTGTGCAACAGACTTCGCCAAAAAGGGGAGTTACTCTTAGTCTAAAAATAAGAAACCAATATCCTTATCTCTGATCAAAAGATTCGCCTTTTTTACAGTTCGTCTTTACGGTACAAACACCGGGCAATGTTTTGTACAGGAAAACCCTCCCGAATATCTCACGTGATCTATTTGTATGGTACGTGTAATAATATTCCTGACAAATTCTAATCACACGGGTCAGCTGTTAAGAAGAACTCTTACTCCACAATTGTTATTCTTCAGACTTTCTTTGCTTAGGGACTGATTTTCCGGCCCCCCCCCCCCCTTGTTCCCTGTGCAGACCATAGAGCCGTGGACACCCCCCCCCACAATTCCCTGCCCCCTCCCTGGGTGGAAAATTTATGGCTCATTTCTTACGAACCAAACACTTCCTTACTTACAACATAATGATTGATGCTGCTTCCCACTCGAGAGAAAAATAAATGTCTCATTTACAAAAAACTTTGATTTCTGGGGTCGCGTGCGGTCGAAAATGATCCTTGTGTTGCAGAACTGACAATTTTACATGTACTTCATACTCTAAGGCGCAATATTCCGTATCAGCTAACCTCTAAGCATCAACCATCTCGCTTGAAAGAAAATTTAAACACTGTTAGAAATCTGTAAAAAGGAAATCTAAAGTAGGGAAAAGGAAAACTCGAGACTCTTCGAACGAAAAACGTATGAATTATGAGTATCCTGTTGAATTATTTTCTGTTTGGAGTTTCACCAAAAAGGTTCTCGACTTTTAAAACGCATTCACTGGCTTGCGTGGTTCTTTGTAACTCGAAAGATGTAAAAGAGCTGTTTGCATGTGGTGGAGTCGGACAGCCTTCCACGTCAGCTGTCGTTATGGCTTCCTTTAGAATTGTCTGAGTGAGTGGGGGGGGGCGGGGGGTATATGTAGAACAACTGCTTTACCAGTTTGAAAAATGTTTTGACTTATCATAGTTGAAATGAGGGAGACTGACTGAGTCAGATTAATTATTAGTAACTGTGCAATTGATGAATTTGAATTTTGGGAAACTACCTAATTTCTATTCATCTGCAAAAAGAAGTAAATGAAATTGAATATCTAATTTGTATCTTTTTATATATACTGAATCAGTGCTTAACTTTAAAAAGTGCAATTACGGGCTATTTGTTCACTAACTGAGGCTTATTTCATTGCACTTAAAAAAAAATACTGTCAATTACAAACAGCCTACGACTCAAAAAGGAGGATAGCACTGTTACTCAATGAAATCATCATGTCAGTGTTACTTTTAATAAACTAATCATCGAAACAGAAAATGTCTCAATAATACAAAAAATTGTTAGCTCGGTTAGCTCAATGGATAGAGCGCTGGACTGTTGTGCGAGAGGTCGAGGGCTCGAAACCCGGCCGGACCAACACTCAGGGTCTTAAAATAATTGAGCAGAATATCCAACCTTTCTATAACATCAAGAAATTGTTAGATGTTCTAGTCTTCTAGGATAGGAACGAATAAATGGAGGTCCCGTCTCCTGCACGGTTAGGGGTAGAAGACGTTAATTTCCCCCGCACGAGATTACTATGTGATGGATGTCCTCCCCTGGGGTGGGATGGGTGGGTATGGGATGGGTGGGTAACAGGACCCCGTTGATACCAGTGAAGGGGCTATCCTGTATAGATTTCTGTTCTACTCTATATCCTTTTCCAGATACTTTGGTTTTATCAACTGAGTTCATAATGTAAATTAGCCACCATAAACAATTTTTTTACCCCCTTTGTTTAGTCTTAAAATCTATTTCAAGATGATCCTATAACTCTCAAACTTATTTCCAGCAGATTTCAGATTAAAGTTTCACACAACTTTCGTGCCTACTTCCACCTTGGCTCGTTGTCCACCACCAGCGTGTCCATCTCTGTCATAACCTGCTAGTAAATCTTCCAACGACCACCGTTGAGGGTGGAAAGAAGTAAGTGGAGAATGGCAAAACTCCACTACTGATGCGTCGTTCATTAGCAGTCTTGAACTTCAAAAGGTAGCTCAAGATTGTGAGAGTGATCCAGAGAAAAAACCAGATGATTCCCCCTCGGCAAGCATGGTTCTCAATCACATTCTAAGAATAACTTCCGATAAGAAATTCGCAGAGCCTCCCCAAACTCTGAAGCCCGCTGCAGCAGCAGAGTCCTTGACTGGAAATGGGCGTGTCCTCGACACAGAGAGCATTTGTGAACAAGTTAAACTTGAACTCATTAAGTATAATGTTCCCGAAGAGGTGTTTGCCAAAGCAGTCTTGGGCAAATCGCAAGGATATCTCTCTGAACTACTCAAACATGGTGAGAACTTTTTGCGCCCGCAAGACAATACACACTACAAGGGTTGGATGAATTTTGAGATTATGCGGCAGTTCCTTCAGAGACCAGAGGCTGAACGCCTAAGGATTTATCACCAGAAGCGGCTATAAATTTGACCAAGAAACTAATAAAGGCTTGTTTGCCAAAGTCACATTTGCTCTGCAGACTAGTCGCTGTGCAATACATGTTGATCTGGGAGAGGATGCTTTCTGGTTTTTCTTTCTTCTTAATAAAAGGAGATGTATCAGAATTCATGTACTCCAGGTTTAAGTAAAAAAGAGAACCTGGCATAGTTCTACCAAAGCTAATTTAGTTTTTGTAATTGAAGACTGCATTTCTACATGCATTTCTGCTGCATTTCTTGTCCCCGTTCCAAAAATGAAACAGAAGGTAGGCGAATATTTACTGTACGATCAATCAAAGAATGGAATAGCCTAGATAAAGACCTTAAAGAACTAAAGAATGCCAAAGCCTTGAAAAAGAAAGTTATAAACAATTTACTTAGTAAACAAAATAGTGATATGAACTTTTTATAAAATGAATGATGATACTTTAGTATGTTTTTATTATCATGGATTTTTAGGATATATACATATGTATTTTTCTTTTCAATAGGTTTTTAAGCTATATACATCAAATTATTATTACTTTCAGTTGTATTAATTTTATGTATCGATTAGATTACTTTATAGAGGGCCACAGGGTTATCAGGTGTACCTAAACTGTTACGTGCTACCCTCATACAATAAAGTCATTATCTTATCTTATCTTTTCTCACCTTTGTGTCCCTGAGGTTTAAGTTAATTGGGTTTTAAATTATCATTAATTTTGGTATTTTTAGAGTATGAGAAGCTCCTTGAAGATTAATTGTAAACTTTTGAGAGTTGACATAAATTTTGATGCTGATGTGTTTTTTTGGGGTGGTATTAGGGTCTGTCTGATGATGCACTTAGGAAAAGAAGACGCTACATACCCACAGAAGCCAAGGCTGTCATGGAGGATTATTATCACCGCAGCAAGTACCTTTCGTTGGAGAAGCGCCAAACCTTAGCCAATCAGCTGGCCATACCTGAACAGTGTGTCAGTGATTACTTTAAGGATCGGCGATCCAAGAAGAAACATGAGGAGCGAATGAAGTGTTTACTGAAAGGGCTGGAACATGGTGAAAAACGACCTGACCAGGGGGATTCTGGAGATGAAGATGAAGACAGTGTGGAAATTGGCTCCAGTGAAAATCCTGGATTGTGTTTGCCTGATAATTCAGCTGTGCCAACATCTAGTGCAGCAGGAGAAGCTTCCCCTCAATCACATGGTCATGCGCAATCTCCAAGTTTAATACATTCATATGGTAGAAGGTTTAATGTGTCTCCCCCAGTATCTGCTTCATCTCCAAGTTTTCCGACATCCTCAGAAAGGAAAGTGTCTGAAACTGATTTAGTTGCATCAAAAATTGCTGCTCTGACGCAAAGTCAAAAGTCATCGAACAAACAGTCTGGTGTCCGAAATTGCCTGTCACCTGCTGTGAGAAGTAAAGACAGTGAACTGCAGGTTTCAAGGACATCCACCAGTAGTTCTATTCATCGTGCGGTCAGGGAGAGTTCTGCACTCTCTTCCAGCTACCTGTCATCATCGCAGACACCTGTCTCCAGCTCTGAAGAAGTGGAGACCTTCTCACTTGAGAGCTTGATTGATGGTACCTGTAGTTCTGTCGTGCTCCAGGGGGGAACACCTGAAACTGAAGGACTGGAGGTTGGGCAACAGATTTATGTTGTACATGTTAACAACCCTGTTGTGACAAGTGTTCAGAACTGAAGGCATCGGAGTTCAAGAAGCTGGCATCAAGATATTTCAAGACAATTTTGTACAACTAGCAACTCCATGCTATGTGAAGAAGACTATAATTAATCATTTATTAATTATTGATTATAACTATTAATAATAATTATAGTTACACAAAAATTACAAAAGTGGCAATGATTAACCAGGAAAGAGAAAGGATAATTAAGAATGCAGAAGACACAAAAGACAGAATCAAGAATACAAACTTGCAAAATGAAAGTCAACTTTTCACAATGTGGAAACTGTGACATACCTTGTTTTAGTTGTGCTATAGAAAAGGAAACATTAAACCTATAACTCCCAAAATCTGATTCTTAACTCCCCCCTCCCATCCCCCCTTCCTCCAGCTGCCACACATTTCCTTGCAAATTAATTACAAGAATTTGGTGCTAGATCAAGATAACTTCTACCTGTTAAGTCTTAGTATTCTCATTCCTTTTTTGCTGGATAATGCATGGATACAATAGCGAGAAGTTATCAATGAATCACTTCAGGGAGTTAGGGTTAATTTTTTTTAACTGGCCACAATATTTTTCTGTCATATTGAAGATTTTTTCCCCTTATTGAGTCAGTTTCCCTTCACCCTCTGTTACATTCAAAATGGAGAAATCAACTGTAACATAAGTATTTGGCTTTACACTATCTGAATGCCCAGGTAATTTCTGTCAAGATTTGGATTTAACTTATCAAAAATTATCATTTGAAGCTAGAAACAGTGAGGATAATTTCTTTCTGTAAATATAACAGAAATAAAGAGATGAAAGCATCAAGGAACTTTTTAAAGATGATTTAAAACTAAATCATTTTTTAACGGTTGGTTTGTCACTTTCACTGTAACAGCTTTTGGAATGTGATCTGTAAAATATCTTAAATGAGGAATATAGCACATAGTCATGATTAGCAAGGTCATGTAAAGTATTTATTAGGCTTTCATCCACCAAAATAGTTTATCAGATTTTGAGATTAATGTTACATGATTCATTATTATCAGAAAATAAATCACACTAGTGTTATAATTGTCTCACATTAAGGGGTTAAGGTCACCAAACTAGCAGTTATCCTTTGTGGGAAGTTGCATAGCTGTATACCCTCGCATGTTGAAGGAGCTTGTTAGCGTGAGTTTTAAAACGGAAAGTAGAGCAGTCATCATTTGAGAACTAATGTAGAGGGGTGCCTGATCTTGTTCCCAGATCCTACCGTGCAAATGTAGCTTACAACTATGAAAGGTACGAGACAAGGAGGTGCCGTCATTGTAGGTCACGCATATAATGATTATACAATGGAACCTGCAATATGGGGAACTGATTGGGACTGGAAAAAGCGCTCCTGAAGGTGTTCCAATGTTATGAAGAGGAACCTCCCATTCAATGAGAGAATTCTGGAAGACTTACCACATGACATTCCTTTCCAGATCATGTTACCAGTCCTCCAGCGGCCATGTACGAAACATATTACGTAACAGCACATAAGGCTGCCTGCCGAACAGCGAGTTTTAGTCAAAATGGTAAAATTCTGTTTGTTTTTCGGTGCGTATGCTCGTTTCGGTTTTTTTGTTTTATTTTACCGTTCGGAAGCCGGCTATCGAGAGTAGTTTGTACTTTGATTATTTCAAATAGATGTCGCCTGAGTTTAGTGTCTTGACTTAGATGGAAACTCCAATATCAGGTTTTCGAGAACGGACTGAAGCCTATTATTATTTTTCACTGACTTTACCGGAAAAATGATGATAGGTTCCAGTCCTTACTCGGAAACATAATTTTGAAGTATCCCTATAAGTCAGGACACTGAATTTAGGCCCCCTCCAGTGAAAAATGACCATGATTAAGTTACATGTTTCATTATTCTGTTTTAGGTCGATTGATAGCCACAGGCTCAGTGGATGCGTCCATCAAGGTATGTTGTTATAAAATTAACATGAAACACATCGGTCAAACATCTGGCGTGTGCAAGGTCGGAGATCAATTTTGGCCAACGGCGCCAATTTCAAACAATAACTGCTGTGACGTAAAATATGCGACCAAAATTGAAACGTTCTTAGAAATATAATCAAAAGGAAAGAAAAATTGGGAAAAGAAAAACTCAAGACTTTCCTACAAAGCTTATGTAAACACTGATATCCACAGTTGGTTTACCGTTTTGTTTTGAGCTTCATCATGATGACAAAAAAAAAAAAGATTTTAGATAGGTTTGTTCATGGCTCTCAGTAAATCGAGACTCGAGAAAGAGCCGAAAAACAACGGACAGTAGTTCCAGTTGTCACGGTGATGGCCTTTTTTGCTAGTCCCCCACGGCTTTTCGTGTGCCCGCGTTTTCGCTCATTTCCTTTAAACAGAGTGCCTAGAGTGCCTAGCACTGGGCTAGAACCAGGACCTCTCAACGCGGAGTTCAGCGCACCTAGCACCATTCGTCCTCAATTCCCACTTAAATGAATCTTAATTTGACAATCTTCTATAAAGACCTTAAGATAATTAATTTCTTCCAATGTGAAAATGTAAAGCAGCTATTGAAATGAATGACTGAAAAGTGTGCAAATACAGTGTAGCACAGTTTGAATGTTGGTCGCGTTTTATCTCTGTACTTTCTCCGGGTTATTTCTTTCAGGTGTTAGATGTCGAGAGAATGGTTGCAAAAAACACGATGCCACAAACACAGGATCAAGGAGCTGGCACCAATTTAGAAAATCATCCAGTTATCAGGACCCTTTACGACCATATGGATGTACGTCACTAACGCGCTGAGAATAAGCTTATTATTTCTATCGTAATTGTGCTCGTAAGCATATTTAGCTCCGCGTTTACGTGAAACGTGAACGGCAAGAGTGACCACGTGACCTTGTTTTTCCCGCCATTTTTTCACGTTCGCCGGTTGCGCTTCGTCGTTTCAACGGGAAAGTAACCTGTTTCGCGTTTCTCGTGTGCTGGAGATTTTTTCACTTTTTCTCTTACCGAGTAGAAGTTAATTGGCGGAAAAAGGGAACGGGAATTGTTTCTTGTAAGTCATACAAGGGCGCCTTGAAATCTACTTTGACGTGAGCTCACGCGAAGCTAAAGCCGCAAGGTTCACGCCATTTTACATGAAACGTGAAAGGGCAAGCTGACGTTTGCCGTTTCACATAAAGGTGTTGCTTAATCTCTCTTTTATCATTATCGTTAACGCGATCCTTATCTTGATTGTTATTGTTGTCATTAGGGTGCCGGATGTATTACACTACTGTTTTCATTTTGTTTCAGGAAGTTACAGCTGTTGAATTCCATCCCAGCGCTTTGGTCTTGGCATCTGGCAGTAAAGACTGCACAGTTAAACTGTTCGATATCTCCAAACCCTCCGTGAAAAAGGCATATCGTTCCCTTCAGGTAAGCTACATGTATATGGCAAACATTCTGAACATTTCATAAACTATTCAGTAATTGATATCTGAATTGGATCTAGGAGTTTTTCATGGAGGTGAAGGGAGGGGGTCGTAAATTTTGATTGAACGAACACTATAAGTATAGGTCTCACGGGAAGGGGGGCATAGACTCACTCCCCTCCCCTCCCCCTTTCACTCCCCTCCTCCTTTCACTCCCCTCCCCCTTTCACTCCCCTCCCCCTTTCACTCCCCTCCCCCTTTCACCCCCCTCCCCCTTTCACTCCCCTCCCCCTTTCACTCCCCTCCCCATTTCACTCCCCTCCCCCTTCCATTCCCCTCCCCCTTTCACTCCCGTTCCCCTTTCACTCCCCTCCCCTTGAGTCCCCCTCCGCTGAGTCTACTACTGAAGCAAACTATTAACTTATATGCATTGTGCAAAAGATAGTTTTAAATTATTTGAGGTTGCTAAAAACTGCAAGTTACGATCTGTTTTTCTTTCAGGAAGCCGAGGTTGTAACATCCATGTCGTTTCATCCCACAGGAGATTTCATTCTTGTTGGCACAGAGCACCCAACCAGTGAGTTCTTTTTTCCTATTTAATCCCAGACTACAAGCAGCCCGTCCTTTTCCGTCACACGAAATCACGGAGAAGAAAATTGCTGCAAATTAGTGTACTGAATTTTTGTTAATTGTGTTATGACCTATAAGCAGTAGTCGCGTAGTCTTTCCTCGTACCCAGACCCTTTGCGTTTAATACATGGTAGGATCTGGGTACGAGATTACTCGTAGTCAAATTCAAAGAGCAGTGAAAGTCTTACTGAGTGCGATTTAAACATCAAGATTAAAAAAAAAAAATAAGTCCTTTGGCCTTCGTTTGTAGCATGTCTCGAAACATTTTATTCTGACTTAATGTAATCAAACTAATTTACAAGATGATCCATTCCAAATAAGAACTCTTTTCGGACACATTCGATGGCATTCTTCATAAGAATTTTTTTTTTTCATATTATTGCTGATAATGGACTCTTTTTATATCCTGTTCTTGCAGGAGTATGCTGTCATGCATCCACTCTAAACATATTAATCATTTTGCATTTGGTTTTTTTTTACAGTTCGTCTTTATGATACAAACACAGGGCAGTGTTTTGTACCGGCAAACCCTCGTGAATATCACACAGGATCTATTAATATGGTATGATTAATTTTATTTTTGACAAATTTTAATCACACGGGTGAGCTGTTAACAAGAACTCTTACTCTACATTTGTTACCCATCAGACTCTCTTAGCCCAGGGACTGGTCATTAGTTATCGCCCAGGGGAAGGGAGGGGGGAGTAGTTAGATTTCCGTTGTGTCACGATGTCTTACTCAATCACCCTGTAAGGTTATGTGACATTCCTATGATGCCCCTCCCCCCAAAGGCATACGCAGTGAATTGACTGTAAAATTTACATCGCCCCACCCGTTTATATTCTTTTGATGACGACTGATTCCCCTTCCGCTCCCCGCCAAAACCAAGGACCACAAAAATTCCTCCCCCCGCAGGGTAGTAAAAACAACTGGTCCTGTACATCCAATTTCTTACAGACAAAACATAGCCTTACTTGCAACACAATTCTTAATGCTGCTTCCAACTGGAGAGAAAAAGAAATTTATTCAATTTACAGTGAATTCTGATTTCTGGGGCAGCATGAGGTTGAGAATCATCTAAATACTAGTAAACTGTAAAACAAACGATATACGTGTAATTCTAGAGTGTCCATGCCCTTGTTATTCAGAATGTAAGATTGACCCTTGAACACCTAGAGTGACTAGCATTTCATTTCTCCTCACAATTTCACAGCTGAATCACACATTAAGGTCACGAGAATAAAGGAAATGATCACCATCTAAAAAGCTCTTGATTGTTGACTAAATTCTCCTTGTCAGCTCGTTAGAAAATGTATGGAGAACAGTGTAGAGAATATGCGTTCTGATCATGATGTGAGGGTGTTAAGGGTTAACAGGGCTTCGTTCATCAATTGTAGGTGCAATATTCTGCATCAGCTAATCTTTATGCATCTTGTAGCAAGGATGGATCAATAAAGGTAGGTGGGACCAACACAGAGGTGAAAGCTTTGCGCATGTGCAGTTATTGAAAATGTTTAAGGTGTTTTATAGAGAACATGTCAGTCAAACACAGGACATGCGCGAGGGGAGTAAGTTTGACGTCTGCGCGCCAATTTACCCGCGCGAAGGAAAACATAAGAAATTCCACAACCATCTCGGGGAAAAAAAGAGAGAGAAAATTAAAACACTCATAGCAATTTGTAAAAGGAAATCTAAATTAGGGAAAAGAAAACCTCGCGACTCTTCCAACACAAAGCTTATTAATTACGAGTATCCTGTTGAATTACCGTTCTCTTTTGAGTTTTATCAAAACAGTTCATGACTTTTAAGACATAGTCACTTAATGGCTTGTGTGATTCTTTGTAACTCGGAAGATGCAAAAGAGCCACGCAAGTGTGGGGCCAGTCCACCTTTTCCGGACTGGCTCGCACCCTGTCGCACACACGTCAGCTTTCATTATGGCTTTCTTTACGATTGTCTGCGGGAGGACCATGTGGGTCATATTATTATGAATATTACGTTGAAAATCTTTCCTTATTTTTGTTGTCAATAACTTGACACACGATAACACATGTCTTCATTTGCTGTAGATCTGGGATGGAGTCAGCAATCGATGTATTGCAACATCTGAACAGGCACACCAGGGTGGAGAGGTTAGTTATGTACAGGCACACAAAAGTGGTGAGGTTAGTCATGTACAGGCACACCAAAGTGGAGATTTTAGTTTTGTAGAGGCACACCAGATTTGAGAGGTTAGTTATGTACAAACACACCAGGGTGGAGAGGTTAGTTTTGTCCAAACACATCGCGATGGAGAAGTTAGTTATATACAAACACACTAAGGTGGAGAGGTAAATTTTGTACAAACACATCAAGGTGGAGGGGTTGGTTTTGTACAAACACCAGGGTGGAGAGGTTAGTTTTAGACAGGCACACAAGGGTGAAGAGGTTATTTATGCCAGGCGTACTAGGGTGGAGAGGGTAGTTATGTATAGGTACATCAGGGTGCACGGGGTAGTTATGTACAGGCACATCAGGGTGGAGAGGGTAGTTATGTATAGGTATGTCAAGGTGCAATTGTAGTTATGTGCAGGTACACCAGGGTCGAGGGGGTAGTTATGTGCAGGCACACAAAGATGGAGAGAGTAGTTATGTGCAGGCACACCAGAGTGAAGTTATTAGTTACTTACAGGCAAACCATGATGGAGAGGTTAGTAGTGTAGAGGACTTTGTACGAATTACTAAGATGGTGTTTTCTGCTGCAGGTGTATTCAGTTTGTTTTTCTCAAAACGGAAAGGTAAGAAGAAAAAAAATATGGTTTTTTTACTTCGTTCAATTGCACTTAAGATATTTTTTCTAACAACAAATGCTTACTTGAAAGCTAGTGGTATAATTTCAGCTTGTGTTAGTGTAGACTGTTCCAGGCATTCAGGAATTTAAACAAAGGGCAATAAAAAATGGCGCGTTGGTAGCAGAGGAGTGGAAAAACGATGGAGGCTTGGGTCTGGTCATGTAATGAACGACTTGACCCGAGCCTCTCTCGGTTTTCGCTCTGCTGCCTTTGTCATGCTGTTCACAACTTTGCATGGATTTCGTATCGTTCCACTTCCTGAAAGCCGTGAACAGGCTAATGTTGAAAATAACAAATATTTGACAAGTCAGTACTCTTTACTCTCTTGTAGTATATTGTTTCAAGTAAAAAAGATTCTCGTGTGTATCTATGGGAACTCTCTACTGGTAATTAATAAACTCAAAACGATTTACTTTTACTTGTTTTTAGTTTGTTTTTTATTGTGATTCTGCCTTAAATAATCTTTCAACCCTGAGAGGGACTGGCTTCTAATTTCTCCTTACAGTATCGTCCTTGAATCAAATGTAAAGGTTATGAGAATAATGGAAATGATCACCAATTTACTGTAAGAAGCTCCTGATTGTTAAACAAATTCTCCTTGGCATTACCACAGGAAATATAGAGAGAACAGTGTGGAGAATATACATACTAGTGTTAGTGTGTCAATGGTGAACTTTTACAGGGAGTAAAGAATGTGCCTTTACTTCAGCATCAACAGTCAGTTATACACCGACAAAGACTGTTTTAATTCGTTCAATTTTATTTTAGGAAAGGCTCTAAGCATGTACATGGGCGCCACAATGTCGAACTACAGGACACAGATTGTTTTCAACCACACCGAGGATTTTTGTGAGTCCAGTTTGATAATGTTTGTTGTTTTTTTAGGATCTATATGATAAGTACTGGAAACATTCTGTAACTGACTCCAGGCGCCATAACCGCAAGTTCAGAATTAGAAATAAGGACGTCGAAGCACTGATTAATAGCCTTGAACTTCGTGTTGATTTCCGATCTTTATTACAATGTACCAATGCTCAAAACCGTCAAACTAAAATACAAGCAAGAATATCTAATCTAAGCGACATGAAAGGACAAAGCCGAACAATGATTGGATGTGATAAAAACACGAATGCAGGAAATGGCAAAACAACTAAACTAGAAATAACCGACGAAATGAAGCTAAGAAAGGTAGAAACACGTGCTTACCGATTGTCCTCTCTGTACGCCTGATTAGTTATATACGCATGATCCAAAGACTTCGTAACGAACGCGATAAACTTCAAGAACGCAAACTTAGACGGTACACACAGACTACTAGTGAAGACGCACGAGGTTCTGAAATACGATCTGACAGAAACGTCACTAATATCTAACCTAGACAGTTACACATTCAAACAAGACAAAGAGAGAGGAGCTTATTAGATAAGAGGGGATACGAGAGAAAAGGGCTTATTAGAGAGAGGGCACTTAGTATAAAGGGGAGATAACTAGAGAGGGGGAATCTATAAGAGAGAGGGGAGCTTATTAGATAAGAGGGGATGCGAGAGAAAAGGGCTTATTAGAGAGGGCACTTACTATAAATGGGAGAGAACTAGAGAGGGGGAGCCTATAGGAGAGAGGGGAGCTTATTAGATAAGAGGAGGTGCGAGAGATAAGGGCTTATTAGAGAGAAGGCACTTACTACAAAGGGGAGATAACTAGAGAGGAAAGTCTATAGGAGAGAGGGGAGCTTCTAAGACAGAGGGTCTTATCGCCAGAGAGGGGTACCTACAAAAGAGGGGAGATAATTACAGAGGGGGGGCTTGTTAGAGAGAGAAACCTTTTAAGAGAAGGGGAACTTATTATTAAGGGGAGCTTCTTAGTAAGGGGATGCTTTTTGGAGAGGGGGCAAGGGAGAGGACTTGTTGGAGTGGGGGGGGGGGAATGACAGGAGGGGGAATATCAAAGTGGGGGCTCATTAGATAGGGGGCTTATCAGAAAGGGAACGTTATGAGAAAAGGGGCCATTAGGAGAGGAGTTCCCCAGACAGGAGGCTTTTAAGCGAGGGGGGCTCGTAGAGAGGGGGCTTATGAGAGGTGGGGAATATTTAGGGTGGCTGAGAGAGCGCTCATTTGAGAGGGGGCTTACTCAAGAAGGGCTCATTGGAGAGGTAGGTCTTAATAGAACGTTGCGATTCTGTTTGCTAAATTTTCAACCTATTCAATTTTAATAGTGATTGCCGCAGACGAATCGAATAACAGTATAGCATGCTGGGACACGAGGTCAACAGAGCTGCAGAAAACTCTCAGTTCAGGTACAAATAAAATGGTTTCTTTGTTCCTGTAAAAAGTATGGTAGTAGAGGCCTCGTTTTACGTGTCTTTGTTCATGTGTCACGCATTCAATGATAAACATCCACAACCCGGAAAATCATTTTGTTTTTTATTAAGACCACGTTATGAAACAAGTGCACGTGAAAAGCTCGCTCATTTCACGCGCGCCCCACATGACGTTAAAAAGACCAGCGAAGTGGAATCATGATTACAAGGGCGAAACTTAACTCTGGGACTGGGACTGAATGCGCTAATATTCCTGTGGTATACATGTGCTTTCTTTAGGTCACAACAACCATATTCGATGCATCACCCACTCCCCCACAGGAGCAGCGTTTGTCTCGTGCAGCGATGACTTCAGAGCAAGGTTTTGGTACTGTGAGGGAGTTTAAGGATTTCCTCCACCGATCGCATTGAAAGAAATAGCTTAGAATTCGTGTTCCTTTAACCGATCTTCAATGCAAATGTAAATCTACAGTCAACCTCAATTTCTGCTTAAATCTCTCAGAGATTCACCCTTCTCGTTCGGCTCTGTTTAATCTGTAAGACTTTGAAATAAAATCTAGCGCCATTTAACGTGTTTGTTTTATTTATGAGAACTATCAGAGCGTAGAAAGTAAATGTGCGATTGCTTTGTTGTTCCCTTACTCTGCTCTGTGATTGACACAGAAAACTCTCGCAAATCTCTTAACCAATCAGAGACAAAAGTAAAAATAACGTCGATTTGGCCACCCGCGCTTTTAGCGGTTTTTTCGGTTTTGCTTTGAAGTTTCCTGAAGTCATTTTCTTGTGACTACTTTGGTTTTGGTTTTACGACACTCTCTCCTTTGCTTTTAACATTGCTCTCATTATTATTAGTATTACTATAATTACAACTATTTAAGTTGAGGTTCAGTATATGAATTTATGTCTTCAAAGTGTAGGTAACATTTTGGAAAACTGAGAAAACTGATTCATAATTCAGGTCGCACAATTGAAAGCCAAAATGATCATCTTTACGAAGTGTGTTTTTAACTAAGATATGCGGTTTCTATCACAGCTATTGTTTAGATATTATTAGAAACTTTAGTATAATGAATTCCAAGAAGAAAAAATATCAATAATATTTTGGTTGTTAGACCTTATATCAGAAGTAAAGACATAGACCACAACAACATCAGCTTGGGACTCTTTTCTAGCCAATCACAGAGCTGAGAATGAACTTGTAAGGAAAATGATAATGTGATAGGGCAAAGTTCAATTGAGTGTCGAAAGTAATCCTGGCTGGCTCTGTTTTTGCCTTACCTCGCTTTGTGATTGGTCCAGAAAACACGCGCCAATCTCTCAACCAATCAGACGCTAAACTAAAAACAATTACGACTTGGTCTCACGCGCTTTCCCGCGCTTTTGGATGATTGGTCGGTTTTTAGCTTCAGTTCTCCCAAAGGTATTTTCCTTTCTTCTGATTGGCCGTTGTGATTCCTTTGTTTCAGTTTTACAACACTCAATCCAAAGGCACTCTATCGCTAACACCATTATCATTGTTCTTACCATATAACAGTTTAGGTTCCAAATATGAACAGGGTCCAGTTGATCAAAGGCAAATTACTACTAACCTAGGGTTAAATTTTTATCCAGGTTTCCTTACTTCTCTCTTCAAGAAACTTTTTGGGACAATTTTCCCTGTTTTTTTACGAGCTTCCGATTATCAAATTGTAGACAAAAATAGTTAAACTTTCTTTGAAAGCTTTCAGATCTGAGATCAAATTTCACGCTAACCCTGGGTTATTTTAACCCAGCTTTGGACAAACCGGCCAAGGTGTCTTCGCTTGCGCCCTTTGCCCGCTAACTTCTTGAAGTGATTTACATGTGAATTCTCACTACAAAACTATCAACACATGTATCTTATGGCAATTCAGAATACACACCTATCAATCTTAGGGCGATTTCTTTTTTTTTTTTTTTTCATAAATCGAACTGATTCACCTTATCAATTTAGAGAGAAAATTATGTCAGCTGGCAAGTAGAAATGAGAATCATATCTCAGAAAAGTAACAAAGTTAAAGATGTTTTGTAATCTCAAGTTTAAAGAAAACAGTGCCGTAATTTTCGCATCATGAAAAGTTCACCAAAGATTCTCCGTTTTCAATTTTTCAATCGTCTGTTCATATTTGTTCCTTCTTGGCAAACATGATACAACTTTTGGGCGAATTGCATCGCTTGCTGGACAGCCTGGCCGTGTAACAAAAACAAGGACCCAAAAGAGCGGTGCAAAGTTAAAAGTTTTTGTGTCAAGAAATATCAGTTTTCCTTTCAGTATACACTGAAGAGGAAGAGTCTTTGTCAAGGACCAGTCGCTACTGTTTCTTGTTCCCCGTCATTTTTGTCCTCCGTCAGTTCTTTTAGCCTAAAACAAACATTTTGAGTTAAGAAAGTTGTTTAACAATTTTTTTACGAGAGAGGCGAATCACTTGCATCATCACCTGACTTTTCTGACTGATTTCTGTTATGAATTAAGTCAGCTTGCTCACCTGACTTTTCTGACTGATTTCTGTTATGAATTAAGTCAGCTTGCTCACCTTACTTTTCTGACTGATTTCTGTTATGAATTAAGTCAGCTTGCTCACCTTACTTTTCTGACTGATTTCTGTTATGAATTAACTCAGCTTGCTCACCTTACTTTTCTGACTGATTTCTGTTATGAATTAACTCAGCTTGCTCACCTTACTTTTCTGACTGATTTCTGTTATGAATTAACTCAGCTTGCTCACCTTACTTTTCTGACTGATTTCTGTTATGAATTAAGTCAGCTTGCTCACCTTACTTTTCTGACTGATTTCTGTTATGAATTAAGTCAGCTTGCTCATCTTACTCATTAATTTATTGATCAATTGGGTGATTGATTTTTTTTGCTCAGATTTTAGTTGTTGCCCTGTCAATCATTACACCCATGACATAACTGAGAAATATCCTGCACACTTGAAAAACAACACTGAACCTTGACAAGGTCAGTCAGCAAACCGTCAAAAGGTGCCTTCTACGTATAATATAAAATCTTACAATTGCAAACGTTTTTAACATTTTTCTAAATGAAGAAAAATCAACCAGTCCCCAATCTTTTTACATAAGCAGAGGTGGATAATGTTAATTATACAAAATTACTCAAGAATCAAGCGTACCTTAACTTCTTTATGTCAAATGTCACGTTGTCTCCCATCAGCACAAACGGAGCCCATTGGGCAGGTTCGGTGAATCCGTTACCTTTCAACCACTTGATGGCCTGGTGAAGAGATTCACTAGCACTTTCTCCAGCAGTCAGGTGTTGGTAGAAGTGACTTTAGTGTTTGTGTAATAGTATCGGTGATGACGTAATCTAATTAGCATGAAGCACGTGAAGGAGGTTGTGTAATGTATATAGAAGGAGTGTGCGAGTGAATAAAGGTGTGTTGCAATGCGGATTCCGTGTGCTCTTTAAGTTCCCTACAAGATACTAAATTTGGCGACGAGGATGCAAGGATTTTATGTCTAATTCTGAGGAGTTGGAAGAAGAAGTGATGGCCACCACATTACAGTTACCTGCTATTCCCCCTTTCTCCGTCTCAAGCGATCAAATGACACTCGGGCAGCGCTGGTCGAAATGGGTTAAAGGTTTGGAATACTTTCTGGTGGCATCTAACATTACCGAAAAGAAACAACGACGTGCTGTCCTGTTGCACTTAGCAGGCCCTGAAGTCCAAACGGTTTTTGACACTCTCAGTGGTACTGGAGAGGACTACGATACGGCACTTGCGAAATTAACCGAGTACTTTGAGCCGAAGAAGAACATTCCCTTTGAGAGACATGTGTTTCGGCAGGCAGCGCAACAGCCGACTGAAAACATCGATTCGTACGTGACGCGATTACGAAGCCTTGCGAAATCTTGCGAGTATGGAAATGTGGACGAAATGATCCGAGATCAAGTGGTGGATAGATGCGCCTCGAACAGTCTTCGCCGTCGACTACTACGAGAAACCGACCTAACACTGGATGGGCTTTTACAGATCGCTCGATCAATTGAAGCGTCTGACCTACACGCTACTACAATGGAGGCAGCGCCGGGCTCTTCAGGACGGGTCAACAAGGTCTCGGGCGGATTTCAAAGATCGAGAGGAAGAAACAGTGGAAAGTCACGGTCGTGTCAACCAAAGAATGCGAAGAATTCACGACCACAGAACCATGACACGAGGCAAATTGTCTGTTTTTGTTGTGGACGTGCGGGTCATCGCGCGAAAGATCCTTCGTGTCCTGCAATTGGAAAAGCTTGTAGTAACTGTGGAAAGCAAGGACACTTCGGTGGAGTTTGCAAAGGAGTTCCGAATCGAGCCACTAGTTCTCAGAACGTTGCGCAACAACGGAATGCAAATGGGCTTCGGTACGTGACAACCGAACAAGACCCTGGTTCAGACGATGAATATTTGTGGGCGATTAGGGGCAACATGGACGACAATACTGTGCAAATAACTGTTGAAGGTACATCGATTCCGGTTATTGTTGACTCAGGGGCAAGTGTCAATGTCCTGGACAGTATTACGTTCAACCGATTGTCGAATACAGGAGTTGTTCTCAGAAATTCCGATGTCAAAATTTACACGTACGGCTCGAAAACGCCGCTTCCTGTCAAAGGAACATTCCGTGCCAATGTGTCAACAACTCAATTTCACACACAGGCCGACTTCGTGGTTGTTGAAAATTTAAATGCGGGATCATTGTTGGGCAAGGAAACTGCAACGGAGCTTGGGTTACTAAGAGTTGGCCCGGAATACCCGAGCACAGTTAACCAAATTACAGTGAAATCTGTACAAGTGATTGTGGACAAACATAATGCAGTGTTTAACGGCGTTGGCAAACTGCGGGATTATCAATTAAAAATACACATCGACCCAGAAATTTCTCCAGTTGCGCAACCGCAGCGCCGCCTTCCCTTTCACGTTCGTAAGGATGTGGAGAAAAAGCTCAATGAATTGCAAGATCTCGACATTATTGAGGATGTTGACGGTCCAACGCCCTGGGTTTCGCCTTTAGTCGCGGTCCCAAAGTCCAATGGCGAAGTACGGGTTTGCGTCGACATGCGTCGTGCAAACGAAGCTGTGATCAGAGAGCGACATCCAATACCAACACTTGAGGAAACATTGGAAGCACTTAATGGAGCAGCTGTGTTCTCTAAGCTTGATTTGCGATGGGGCTATCATCAGGTCGAACTACACCCAGAGTCTAGAGTGCTTACAACTTTCTCAACACACAAGGGACTTAAGCGTTACAAACGCTTAATATTTGGCTTGTCATCAGCACCAGAAATGTACCAATATGTCATTCAGCAAACTCTTCAAGGAATTCCCGGAGTAAGGAACATTTCTGATGATATTATTGTGTTTGGCTCTGACCAAGACAGTCATGACAGGAATTTGGAACTTACACTTGCACGCCTTGAGAACAAGGGACTTACGCTTAACCGAGAGAAGTGTATCTTTAGTGTTCCAGAATTAATATTTTTTGGATTTAAGATTTCTGCCGATGGCATTGCACCGGACGACAAGAAGGTTGAAGCGGTGAGGAACGCGCGAACACCACAGAATGCAGCGGAAGTGCGGAGTTTTCTCGGGTTAGTGAACTACTGTGCGCGTTTTATCCCAAACTTTGCAACCCTCGCTGAGCCATTACGGATGCTCACAAGGAGTGATACAGAGTGGGTCTGGGGTAACGCGCAACAAGAGGCATTTCGCCGCCTTCAAGTCATTCTAACCAGTGACTGTGTTGTTGCACATTACGACCAAGCTGCTGAAACGGAGCTGAAAGTTGACGCAAGTCCTGTTGGACTTGGTGCCATTTTGGACTTGGTGCCATTTTGCTGCAGCGACGTGGTGATTGTGTTCATCCTGTGGCATATGCGAGTCGCACGTTAACAGATGTTGAGAGGAGGTATTCTCAGACCGAAAAGGAGGCACTGGCGGTTGTGTGGGCTTGCGAGCGATTTCATATTTACTTGTATGGTAAACTGTTCACCCTGTACACGGATCACAAGCCGCTCGAAGTTATTTACAACCCTAAATCCAAGCCACCGCCTCGGATTGAAAGATGGGCACTTCGACTGCAGCCATACACATTTGATGTTGTACACATGGCCGGAAAGACAAACCCAGCTGACGTCCTCTCAAGATTGCCGTTAGAAAACCAACCGTTCCGGGAAAGGAACATTGCGGAAGAATATATTAACTACGTCACAGTCAACGCGGTTCCAAAAGCACTCACACTTGAGCAGATTGCAAATGCTACTGAGGCAGACCCAATACTACAGCAAGTACGATGTTGTCTGAGTGACTGTGAGTGGCCAGACACACCAGAGCTCAGGCCCTACAGGCGGGTCAGAGATGAACTGTGTGTGACCAATGGAATCATCTTGCGAGGACATCGTATTGTCATGCCTAGTACCCTCTGGCAAACAACCTTAGCAAATGCACACGAGGGTCACCAAGGCATTGTGCGGACCAAACAGATGGTCAGGGAGAAGGTTTGGTGGCCAGGTATCACACATCAAGTGGAGACAATGGTCAAGGCATGTCTACCCTGTCAATCTGTTGCGGGCAAGTCTACTGCAGAGCCACTCCGACCTACAGTGATGCCTGACAAACCATGGCAAGAGGTACACATCGATCTCTGTGGACCGTTCCCTACAGGAGAAAGTCTCGTGGTTTGTGAAGATGCATGTACGCGCTGGCCTGAAGTAGTCATTGTACGCTCAACTACCTCTGCGGCCATAATCGGACATCTTCGAAAGATATTTGCTGTACATGGGCTTCCAGAGAAAGTAGTCACAGATAACGGTGCAAATCTTGTGTCAGAGGAATTTGAGGTGTACCTGGCAACGCATGGCATCCAGCATCGGAAGGTCACACCCTACTGGCCTCAGGCGAATGCAGGGGTTGAACGATTTAACAAGACAATTGAGAAGGCAATTCGCACTGCGCATGCTGAAGGAAAGGATTGGCGCACTGACATGTTTGCCTTCCTACTGAACTACCGTGCGACACCTCATGCGACTACCGGAGCGTCGCCGGCGTTTCTACATTTAGGACGTGAGATCAGAACCAAAGTCCCACAAGTTGAGACACGGATGTCGAATGCTGTATCTGCTGCAATACAGTCTGCAAAGGGTAAGGATCAACAAGCCAAGCAGCGCACAAAGGTTTATGCAGACAAGAGAAACAGAGCGAGTCCATCAGACATCAAATCAGGAGACAAAGTGTTGCTACAGCAGGCGCGGCAGAACAAGCTATCAACGCTGTATGACCCTCAACCCTACACAGTGCTAGAACGTAAGGGACCGAGCCTTATTCTGCAGCGAAGAAATGGACGTGTGTTCATGCGCAATGTATCGCATGTCCACAAGTTACACCAGAACACTGCTGTACGGGAGGAAGATGATTATGTGATGGATTTTGATCTTCCACAGGCAATGAATCCTCCACGGGCAGCGGAACAAGATACGCGAAGATCTGCTCGTGTCAGACGTGCACCGGCACATCTGAGGGACTATCAGTTACACTGAACAGTTGTCAATGAACTTTGACTGAACAATTGCAAATTTTAGTATGCTAACGAGTTCTGTTGGTTTCGCTTATTTACCGAAAATAGCACCAGGGATTATAGCTGAGTTTAAATTCAATCAAGGGAGGGATTTAGTGTTTGTGTAATAGTATCGGTGATGACGTAATCTAATTAGCATGAAGCACGTGAAGGAGGTTGTGTAATGTATATAGAAGGAGTGTGCGAGTGAATAAAGGTGTGTTGCAATGCGGATTCCGTGTGCTCTTTAAGTTCCCTACAAGATACTAAAGTGACTCATAAGCTGCTCTGTTGCTTTGCCTTCTATGGTCCACGATGCCACCAACACTGAACGCGCACCAGATCCTAGAAAAGTCCTAGCTATTCCAATGACTCCCTCTTGTTTAAAGGTTCCACGCCCGCTGTGACAACAACTAAGTACGACCAGTTTAGCTCGCAGCTTCACCTTTGAAATGTCGGACATTGTCAAAAGGTAGTCTTCTTCTTGTGGAATACTTTTAGTGGTGCAATTAGGGGACAGGGCAATCTCCCCTCTCTCGGCATTACCATGGGCGGCAAGATGTATCAGGCTCACTGAATGAAGTGCGTGAAGTACCGCCTGCTTTGTTGCGTGCTCTCCTAACAAAGGCTGAACACCCAGGAGTCGACCAACCATCTCAGCTTCCTTTCTTGCACCCAAAGATCGATCCTCGCAATTGTCGTCAAGTAAAATGCCGAAACTGGAGGCACTTTTTTTAACAATTTCCTCCACATCGCAAACGAATGCAGCCATAAGTGTGTCGATTTTCATTACGGGGCTCACTCGATAGTGAATGTCACCATTTGCTTTTAAAACCCACAGACCAACATGCCGCTCACAATATGAAATTTACAAAACAGCGCAATTGCTCTCTTGACTCACAATGCTTTCGATCCTTGGCCGAGATGTTGAATCAGCTGAGATGTGGCTTTCAATTGAGAGTTTATCAGCCATTAGTTCTGCGAGGCCTCTAGCGCGTCTTAGCTCCTCACATTAAGAGAGTCTCGCACACTTTCGGTGGTACACAGCATGCGACTGAGCAACTCGTAGGTGAAATTACCGTGCTTTTCTAAGAGACATGTTTTAAATTCATAGTTTTCTTTAAGAAAATGTCGCAGATTTTCATAAATTTCAATACTTTGACGAAGATGCACCATTGCCTCCTCAAGATTTGATTCCGATATCTTTAACTGAGTGATTCCGAGAAGGCTGTGAAAGTCAGTCATTTTGTCTCCTATTTCGCTGCTCATCAAGTGCGCTTTCTCAATGTATTTTTCCGATTTGTAGTAATTGCCAAGCGATAGGGACACGTACCCAAGGTTTACATAGATCATACCTTGTTCTCGTCTATCGCCAGTATTGATGGTGATAGCAAGCCCTTTCCCGAGTAACTCTCTAGCCTTCTGGCAGTCATGAAACGAATTTAACAGATTTGCCAGGTTTGCGTAGCAGCACACTTCCATCGTTCTGTCGCCAATTTCTATACTGATGGCGAGTGCTTTGTCAAAATGTTCCTTGGCCTCCTTATTTTTACTAACTGATAGAAACGCAGCGCAAAGACTCATATAGCTCATAAAGCTCTTGCTATCGCAACAGAAATTGGCAACAGGGAAGGAGAAGGGACATGGTATGGGAACCTTACCAAGTGAATTAAGGTCTGGGTCAAAAACTATTTTCGCGCCCCAGCAGAGTGTGCGGAATTCTTGGAATTCGCGTGGATCTTGCGAGTTGCCATAGAGACTATCGAGAGCCCGCGTGTCAGCCAAAGTAATGTTCGCGAAAGGATTCCGCCAATTTGAATTATTGCTCATTTTGAGGATTCCAGCAGATTGAGGACCAAGACGTTGTTAGAAGGTAAAAAAAGTAGTCTTTGCTATCTGAACTGCATTGAAATATGCCACGCTATTTATGTTATTTAATCGAAAAGTCGTTCGCCGAACGCTTGTTGTAAACATTAAGCTTGATAGTATAAAATGTTTAAGCGTTTAGCCAACGACTTTCAAGCATATCAGCGTTTATATGCAGAGCAATTTTCTTTCAATATTCACCCTTCTAGACAGTGCTCGAAAAATTTGTGCTGTCTCTGTGTAGTTTTACTCGCGAAGGATGCCACGGTACATTGAAAGTTGCACAGTTGCAGGTTCCTGAAGCAGCCGAAACGTGGCAATTAAGATTAGATTTTATACCTTACAAATTTAATAAGCTAATTTGCCATTACCACCCTGAAACATGTATGAAAACGGCGCATTATATTTGTGGCAGACCAAATTTCATTTAATTTGGTCATTTTTTTGTTGTTCACGATCACGTAAAAAGGTTTGCAATTTACTCAGCGATGTCTTATCATAATTAATTTCAATAATCTTAATGTAAATGAAAACTTAAAAAAGGTTCCGTTACACGTATGCCCGTTATGACATTTTTAGTATTGAACAGTTTCAATGTCATAGCTAAATCCAACCACACCAGCCCTTGTGCATTTTTACAGAAATTTACCATAATTAAAAACCAGTTCTGCTTACCGTGAAACAAGTTGTAATCTGCATAATCATCACAAGTAGTTTTAAGTTGCTTTTAAAATCTTGTACTTTTTCTTACTTATGGCAGTCTTGTTACTCGGTGAATATCAGAAGGATAAAGACTATCACGAGAAAGTTCTTACTATCGCAACAGAAATTGGCGACAGGGAAGGGGAAGGGACATGGTATGGGAACCTTGGAAATGTGTTTCAATCACTCGGTGAATATCAGAAGGCTAACGAATATCACGAGAAAGGTCTTACTATCGCAACAGAAATTGGCGACAGGGAAGGAGAAGGGACAAGGTATGGGAACCTTGGAATGTGTTTAAGTCACTCGGTGAATATCAGAAGGCTAAAGAATATCACGAGAAAGCTCTTGCTATCGCAACAGAAATTGGCCACAGGGAAGGAGAAGGGACATGGTATGGGAACCTTGGAAATGTGTTTCAATCACTCGGTGAATATCAGAAGGATAAAGAATATCACGAGAAAGCTCTTGCTATCGCAACAGAAATTGGCGACAGGGAAGGGGAAGGGACATGGTATGGGAACCTTGGAAATGTGTATGAATCACTCGGTGAATATCAAAAGGCTAAAGAATATCACGAGGAAGCTCTTGCTATCGCAACAGAAATTGGCAACAGGGAAGGAGAAGAGACATGGTATGGGAACCTTGGAAATGTGTCCTTCCCCTTTCCTGTTGCCAATCGGTAATTGCCTTCTGATATTCACCGAATGAGTCAAACACATTTCCAAGGTTCTCATGCCATGACCCTTCTCCTTCCCTATCGCCAATTTCTGTTGCGATAGCAAGAGCTTTCTCGTGATATTCTTTAGCCTTCTGATATTCACCTAGTGTCAGAAACACATTTCCAAGGTTCCCATACCTTCTCCCTTCTCCTTTCCTGTTGCCAATTTCTGTTGCGATAGCAAGAGCTTTCTTGTGATATTCTTTAGCCTTCTGATATTCACCGAGTGATTGAAACACAGTTCCAAGGTTCCCATAACATGTTCCTTCTTGTCTCCTATCGCCAATTTCTGTTGCGATAGCAAGAGCTTTCTTGTGATATTCTTTAGCCTTGTAATATTCACCGAGTGACTTAAACACATTTCCAAGGTTCCCATTACATGCCCCTTCTCCCTCGCTGTTGCCAATTTCTGTTGCGATAGCAAGAGCTTTCTCGTGATATTCTTTAGCCTTCTGATATTCACCGATTGATTTAAACACAAGTGCTAGCCATGCACAAGTCACTGATTCTCCAATTCTGTAGCCAATTGATTCTGCGATGGCAAGTGCGCCTTCAAAAAGTTCCTTGGCTTCTGCAAGCCTACTTCGTCTTTGATATTTGTCTCCCAGTTCAATCATTGATTTTCCAGCATTGTGGAACATGGCGATAAGTTTGTTGGTGTATCGTACTGCGTTTTGCAGTAAATGGTTTGAACCTGGGGGTAACATGTGAAGGTGTAGTCTGATCGTCCGGGTGAGTGTAGTCCTGAGAAGGACTGTTGTCGGTGGTAGTGACTGACGTTTCGACGGATCATTATCAATAGCTGGGAACAGACCCTTATATAAAACTACCATGACATTTTATTCAAAACCCCCTTATGTAAATCATCATCGCTACATAGCGACAATATAGAGGTACAAATATAAAACCCCTGGATTTCAAGCACGGTTCTGACCTTCACGATCGACGATCGATATCAACATCTGCACGCAGACTCCTAGATGTAACATTTTACCATCGCAATAAACAACTGGACACACGTTTGACATGGATGTGACATTTTAAGTTCAATTAATCAATATCAACATCTGGGCACAGAATACGCACTCTATGTAAAGAGTTACGATCAACACAGACCCCTAACCGTAAGATACTAAGATAAAACAACAAACATATGAAATACATATATATGAACTGCGGTTATGAAACGTATATGTGCACGATCCTTCGCAGTAAAGCACTATTTAAGCTATTTAAGATTTTCACTATTGCTTAAATAGTGCTTTACTGCGAAGGATCGTGCACATATACATACTAAGATAATTTGCAACATCTGCCTACAGCTCATCATGTAAGACACATTGATTAAAACCCATGGATGTAAGAAACATCGAACAATATCAACATCTGGGCATAGCCCACTCGTGTAAGACACACTGATATAAACCCCTGAACGTAAGGACCAACGATCAATATCAACATCTGGGCATAGCCCATTCGTGTAAGACACACTGATATAAACCCCTGAACGTAAGGAGCAACGATCAATATCAACATCTGGGCACAGCCCATTCGTGTAAGACACATTGATGTAAACCCCTGAACGTAAGGAACAACGATCAATATCAACATCTGGGCACATTCTTTCATATAAAACACACTGATATAAACCCCTGAATGTAAGACCCCTGATTGTAAGAACCCCTGATTTTAAGACCCCTGACTGTAAGACCCCTGATTGTAAGAACCCCTGATTGTAAGAACCCCTGATTTTAAGAACCCCTGCCTGTAAGACCCCTGATTGAAAGAACCCCTGACTGTAAGAACCCCTGATTGTAAGACCTCTGATTGTAAGAGCCCCTGATTGTAAGAACCCCTGATTGTAAGAACCCCTGATTGTAAGAACCCCTGATTGTAAGAACCCCTGATTGTAAGAACCCCTGATTTTAAGACCCCTGATTGTAAGAACCCCTGACTGTAAGACCCCTGATTGTAAGAACCCCTGATTGTAAGAACCCCTGATTGTAAGAACCCCTGATTGTAAGAACCCCTGAATGTAGGAGCCCCTGATTGTAAGAACCCCTGATTGTAAGAACCCCTGATTGTAAGAACCCCTGATTGTAAGAACCCCTGATTGTAAGAACCCCTGATTGTAAGAACCCCTGATTGTAAGAACCCCTGATTGTAAGAACCTCTGATTGTAAGAACCCCTGATTTTAAGACCCCTGATTGTAAGAACCCCTGACTGTAAGACCCCTGATTGTAAGAACCCCTGATTATAACACCCCTAAATGTAAGGCAATCCCTGAGTGGAAGGCTTTGATCTGGTTGTAAAGTATGAATTTGAAGCTCCAACATAAATCAGAAAATTACAACTCTTATATGATCTGTATTAAGACACTTGAAGATGTGAATCCAACATAAAACCCTGAAAGTATGGTACACATTGTAGGACCAATGGGTTGAATACAATCACTTTTCATGAATTTGTTGAGAGGTCAAGGTTTAGGGTTAACAATAGTGTAAAATGTATATGAAAATGTTGCATATTCGAATCCATTGTTTGTAATATTGAAAAGCACAGAAACCCATTTGGGATCATAACTGTTGTCAGTAGCAAACCTGCTCATTCCCACAGTCTATCAGGCAAAAGGCAAAGAGATTGGAATAAACCTAGTAAGTAATTAAAAGGGTCATTGCAAATAAGTTTCCAAAGTTTATTTGAAATTTATTAAAAAATTACAGATATTGAATACACTTTGCCTGGTGCTAAACCTGGACCTTATTCACTTTGATTATATTTGTATTGACAGCATTAAAATACATGCAAATAGACAAACCATTAATAATATATCTCATCACGTTTTTTGAAGAAAGGAAGGGAAATGAGGTTTAACTTGGATCAAACACTCATCTACCACTTGCATTACAACTAAGTTTGTTTGAAAAATTTATCCATGCAATATAAACAAAAAGAGTTTGATGTTTTCTACAGATTAATATTGAGATGATGACACTCAATATAGGCACAGTGCCTACTTCCTAACAACCTATGAGCCACTCATTCTTTAAGACACTCAACAAACTCCTTACATCTGAAATTCATGTCATTAAAAATACGCAAGAGGTAAATAGTTAATGCTTTAAAAAAATGTGTGAATTACAATATGGGTATTGAATAAATATTTCATTAAAAGGAAGTACAAGAGTTAATCAAAATCAAAAATTGACAACTTCTTTAGCATATTTTCCACTATAATAAAATTTCCACTCTTTGAAATTATAGGGGTGCCATGAGAGACCTTTATGATGGATTAAAAATTTGCTTCTATTCTTCGTAGTATATATGTATTTATTGATTCTGGAGAATTAAGTTCCTAGTTTTTACATCAATTATGGATAAAAAGCTCTCTCTGTCTATGTGATGTATAGACTTTATCAACAAGTATTTCTGAGTTTAGCACATTTGCAGTTATTTACAATACACATAATTTCCACTCCTCTCCAACCAGATTTAATTACATGTAACTATTTGGATGATTTAAAATTTGGTAAAATCAAATAAGGCTGAGGAGTTAACCAAACACTAAATTTGGCCTGTCCTATACTATGGATGTAACATTAACGAGTATAAATTAAAATGAAACAAAGGTAGCTTTAAATTCAATCATGTCAGGGAGGTATGAATTAGCTTAGTGTATTGCCAATTAATCCAGCCAAATCATCATGCTCACGTTCTGGAGACAAATCTTAGTTATTAAATTTGATGCAAAAATCTTGTTAGACTTTTGACATCATCTCAATATTTGTTTTCAATTTTTTTAAGATTTCATAGAGGGATGCAGTCTCATTATAGAATCGCATAATTCAATAAAAACTTGCATTTTGATGGTTCGTAAAGCGAGGGATTTAGCGTGGAATTGTGAGTGGAAAACGAGACTCAGTGATACTGTTTTGCATCTTTTGTTTTGCACTCAGGACAAAAAAAGTATATCATTGCTGTTTTCTTTACTTCTTATTAACTTTTTTTCATCCATATGATTCAAGGAAAAGCCATACTTGACTCACCAATTCCACATCAAATTGCATGCCAAAAACTAATATTGCACAAATTGAAAATTCCCTCATCAGGTAATTAATTTTCCTATAGTAGCTCTTTCTAAAGTTGAGGAGTGAAGAAATTCAATTCAATTCAAATAGTATTACAAGCTTCAATTGAAATAGTGTTACAACTTTAGGATGAAATTTCTTTAATCCTCAACAATTTCGGGTACTAGCATCTCTAATTTCATTGTTGCATGTGTTGTGTTTTGAGGCATTTTATTGGCAAGCCTCACCATCTTGCCTTCTGACAGTTTCACCACAGGCACTATGTAAATTCTTGCCTTGTCACCAGCTTTCCTCAAGGTACAACTGTTGATAAACGAGATAAATGCCGTTACATGACAATGAAATAAGTGTATGAAACGTTCCTAATGACATAGTCTGTCAATTAACTGCCTTGAATACAGGGTATTTAAGTGATTACATTCATTCCTAACAAGCCACCTTTTGAACAAACCAGGGCACAAATCCACACCCATCCCTTAGCACAAAAGTGCTCTTTACTTATTTCTCCCAATTCTGAGGATATTTTCGGGCAAATCAGTGCTCCTCGCCTCAATTTATGTCTACAGTTTTATTTCTTGCACATACCTTAACCACTATCTAATACTGTGAAGTTTAATTCATGGTGGGGCTCCCACGTGCACGAAGCGCGTATGTGGCAGACCCCCATACCCATGGAATAATTATGGTTAACCTCTTTTCCTTTGTTTTTCACGTGCCTGACCGAGCGTACGTATGTACATGCGTACGTGCCTTCAACTTCCACAGGTAGGGTAGGGGAGACTATCAAAACGAAGGGAGGGGTGTCTCAGGCAAGTTCTGGCATTTGCACTTCTTTTATGTTATCATTAATATTATGAACTTGGGAGCTCCGCTTTTAGGCTTGGCTAAAGCTATATATTACGAATAAATGGATCAGGAGTAAGAGAATGTGTATTCTCAAGTCTAATTTTTCTCTGCTTACCAGGCAATTATCTAACAACATGTTACCCTTTTTGAGAGACAAAAATGAAATGTATGTGTAAATATGGCACTAAGGTCAGTCAGGGGCCCTCTCCCTCCCCTAAGTCTCCTAATGTATCTGATGTTCTTCAACTATATCAAGGTTCTCAAGTCGTTGATAATAAACTCATAAAGGCTGAAAGTTTCTAAAGAAACTGTTTGGGGCTGCGTCGGTGGGGGTAACGAAATAATTTGAATATATCAACAAAGTTGAAATGGTAAATTGGCCACCATTGCCATTATAAAAGCCGACGTTTCGAGCATTAGCCCTTTGTCGGAGTGAATAGAGGAATTGTGGGTTGTGTTTGCTTTTGAAGGCAGACAAAGGAGCTACATGATTGGTGGGAACATGGCAACGAGAAAAACACGAATAAATCAGTGGAATGAAAAGCGTTCGTTGATACCTGTGGGATTTAGACTGCCGGTTTGAAAGATGAGCTTTTGTTCAAGAGTTTTCTGGCTTTCCGGGCTACCTAGGTGTAAGGAAAGACCGCAGATTGCCATGTGTTGCTTAGAATGATTAGGTAAAAGCAACGTAATCGTAACGGTGGCCAATTTACCATTTCAACTTTGTTGATATATTCAGATAATAAACTCAACCTGTTTTAATTAAATAACTGCAGTTCCTGAAGTTTAAATTTTGGATGTGTCAATTTTTTTCATTCGATTAATCACATTTGATGCTGGTTACACCAGAATTAACGTAAAATCTTCTAGGGATAAGAGTAAGACATTAAAGTCCCTTTTTTGCTGCTTGCAAACAAACAAGGTTTGGAGCCCATTTCTCTTGGTGTACGAAGATCGTTCTGAGAAAGTGTGTGGACAAAACGTGGCCTAACCTATGGCCTACCCTGTGGCCTACCCTATGGCCTACCTATGGCCTACCGGTGGTCAGATCTTTAAAAGGATAGCATTGCTGGAAACCTTTCAACGTTTTCCTGAGTACTGTCTTACCAACAAATTTCTTCTGTTGTTTTGGGGGCCACATTCCTATCAAAATTTCTTAACCTTCTGATAGAATAACGAAATCGAGGAACAGAAGCCGGTTAAACGCAAATTTTGGGCAAACATCATCATATCAGCTCTCCTTTCAAATTAGTGCAATACTGGCCCTTTCTTTGGAAAAAGCAAGTAAAGTTTGCGAAATGTTTACGACGGCGATGCGTGCGTGTCCCGGGGTGCTCGTTGCAAATTCAATACTCTACAGCACTTAAAAATTGGCCTGGCACGTTATGTTAGCTTTTTCTTACCCGGATATGCTCTCCGATATAACGCCGTTCCTGATTACATTTTTACACTAGCACTCCACTATATGTCAGCAACTGACCGCCATTTTGCATATCCTCTGCGACGCAATTTTCCCTTTCGTAAACGACCGTTGCCATTTTGAAACGGTCGTTGCCATTTCCGAGAACAGTCGTTTCCATTCATTACAAAATGGCAACGACTGTTTCGACAAATGACAACGACCGTTTCAAAATGGCAAAATTGACCTTTTCATATGGCAACAGCCGTTTAGGAAAGGAAATACGCCTTTGCGACCACGCAATATATTAGCCCCACCTCTCCCCTCCCCCTTAACCTACCGGTATAGTTGAGTGTTGTGATATTTGTAGTATTTCGTTCCCTCGGACGTTGAAAATCGTGTTAGCGACCTCTTAGTATACCCTTTCGTACGCCAGCGTATTCGTTCGACTCTTACTGATTTTATTTTTATGTTCTTAAAAATCTGCCTACCGGTAGGCCATACGTTAGGCCATAGGGTGGTCCACAGGGTAGGCCATGGCCTAGGCCACGTTTTATCCACACCCTCTGACTGAAGTTTATTTGCTCTCAGTAATGAAACTAGGATACATAGGGTCTACTCTGCAGCAGCAACTGACTCTGATATGTTCATTGTCAAGATTTAGAAACTTACCTCACAGATACGCACGCTGAATCAGCACCTTGGGAGTACTGAAGATAAGTGCAATCATTGGTGTCGACCAGGATACACCACTGTCTCTCCCACTTTTCAAATATTGGAGAGCGCATTACTGCATTCGGCTTTGCTGCGGGTAATGTCCAGGTGAATACAGTAACCATTCCATTTGGTGTTGGTTTTATGTTTTGTGGTACCTGAAAAAAGAAAATAATATACATACTTTTGAGATAAAACATATGGAAAACATTTCATGTAAAGTAATGTGCCTAGCGAGTTTCGTAAGGATTTTCGTATGTTCCCAGGCGCTCCCTATTTTTAGGAGCTCCGTAGACTTAAAGGCGAGGAAAATCTAGAGCGATGAGCAAAATGTACCACATGTTACACCAGGGAATAAGGGATTAATTATTCTATCATTATTTCAAACCAGTACTTTGGCTATTAGTTGTCGTAATAAAACCCTAAGCCTTTTTGCAGTATTGCATCGATCGCCTAGGGCGTGGGCGAAAGACGAAAACGACGCGCACAAAACCACGATATTATGGTCAACAAAATGGCCAACGAAACGGCTCGTTGCTTACAAAAGCGAATTTTAAAGAAACGGGGGCAAAAATTGATCCTTAAGAGTAGCTATTTTATTTCTTAGCTCGTGGGGGAGGAAGATTGCGTGACGAGCCCAAAGAACGTCTGCGTAGAAGGCTATTGCAACGCGAGCTTTGTTAAAAGTGATTGAAACTGTTTAATTATATATGATACATTTAAAGGAAACAAATTTCTATTGCATTAAAAAACTCCAACCCAAATTATGGCTTTTTTGAGTTAAGAGCAAAAAGAAAAAAGAAAAAAACGCTAACAGCCGATACCCACCCCTCCTTTATTTGCACATTTTATCATCCACCTACCTTAGCGAGGACGTTCCAGAGAAGTTTCTGGCGTTCCTTGGTCATTAGGGACAAATGTTTTCTTTGGTTTCCCTCCATGTGTTCCTCCTTGTTTTTCCTTCGTATTGCCTTTTCGCAACCTTTCATAGCGCAGATACACATTCTTTCTCCACAATCAATCGAATGAGATGGTATTAAACTCCTTTTGAAATAAAAATAAACCTTGTCAAAAATGACATGCAGTATTAATCATTTCACATCCTTATGCCGTGTTTTGCTTCTTACTGGTACAGCTTGTAACACCAGGCTGTTTGAGAGCTGAATGATTAATACGTTACATAACCTCTAAGCAATCAGGCTACTCGGAAACATCGGATGATATTATTCCATCGTAAGCGCATTTAAGGATAATTTTTGACAGGATAGGTTACTCTTTGGATCATCATAATTTAAAGTATACTTAAGCGAGGTGAAGGGAATTATATGAAATTAGGCAAAACAATAACGATATCATGATTACATAAAGAAATCAGCTAAGATACTCTCTTTATATGTTTGCTCTTGAGGTACGTAAAGGAATTATAGAAATCAAAAGATACCCATAATTAGAATCTGCCCTTCTGATGCCACAAGGTAATAAAAAAAAAGTTGGTATCACGTTGCAAGTTTTGCGAAAAGACAAGGCTTAACTCACGTATCTTCCAAAAGTCCTATCTGAAATTACCTCGTGATATTTTGTCCACATTTAAGTGGGCAAGGCACCTCTGTAACACTACAAGTTAGATCTCCGTGTTTCTTTTTATCTTTTCTTTTGAAGCTGATGCCACATTTGCAGAGGACTTCCACCATTGGACACGTCGCTTTGTGAGCGTCTATTTGTTTCCTTTTCATGCTTTCTTGGCATTCTTGACAATTTAATTCTAACTCCGGACACCGTTCTAGGTGATCTTTGGCCCGGTTTAGCGCAATATTCTCTCCGCAGCACTTGCACTGCCCATCGACCATCCCAAGCATAGTATTCGCGAGGCGGTTTGAGCAGAACGCCGTCACAAGCTGACGGCACATCTCGCATGTGCTGGATTGCCCTTGACTTGTTTTCTTAAACATATCCACGCAGAAACCACAAAAGGAATGGCCACACGGTGTTGCTAGTTCTGCGTCTAGAATGGGATTCTTGCTGTAAAAGAGAAGGCGAAGTAAGGTCAGGAAAATAGCTCCAGGCTGGCATGTTATTCCGAAAATGGCGTGAAGTGTATTATCCATTCAAGTCACAAGTTAAATATTTATAGCAAATGGTAATAACTTCAACTTACCAAACATTACACAGGTATTCAGCTGGGATAGAATCGCTGAATGCGATGTAGTCAAAAACCGAACGAGAGTGACTCATGTTTGGTCAGTTCGGAGGCTCTCTCTCTCTTTCTCTCTCTCTAACTTTTGTTAGGAGTGTGAAGGAATAAACCGCCTACGTGGTGGAATATCAAAATTCACAGGAAACAACTTCCCTTCAACAACCAATAGGAAAGTAAACCACAGTGACTCTTGACAAGCACTTGCGCACTTTGCTAACAGGTATATTAAAGTTGTATTTCCACACCTTATTCAATGACAAAAAGTGTTCATGGGACAAAGATTATTTTAAGAGATACTTCCTGGTACTGCACTTATACATGGGAAGATTGCATTTTGTTTAGATAAACATTTTCCACAGGCTGAGATCTCCAATGTCTGCATATTTTCACCATTTAAGTTGTTTTAAAAAATCATGTCGAATAAGTCATTGGATGTGTCTGATACTTGGCGGAAAATCTATAGACTACTCTGATTTTGGGATGTTGTAAGCTAGTAAAGGCGGGCGTATTACAAGGGGGCAATCTTAAAAGGGGGCGTAACCTCTGTCAAACCATAAGCAAATAGATAAATGAGACTTGGCGAGCCCGCAAATTGATAGATTTCCTTTAAAAGTTGTCAAGAAGTTGCTATAAAACTAAGTTTTCAAACAGAAGCCTCCGTTTGAAATGAAAATTACAGTGCACTTACTCACCTTCGATTTGTGCTTGAATTGACTTTCGTCACACTTGACCACGTACACACGACCGCCAAATGGGGTGACTGGTCTATCTTCTATATCTCTCTTACAAATGAAGCGGAGCGTGGCAAACACACGTCCAACGGTGTTTTTTGTCAATCCAACCATGAAAGAAACTCTAGAGCGCAGCTCGCGCTGACTCCACAGATAGATCACAATTAGGAGTTTTTTCAGAAGAATCCGGGGAAACTCGGCGAAAAAACTGCCTTCTCTCAGAGACTTTTTGCCTCTACAGCCTTTGCATCTCCTTATAAAGAAAAATATTTAATAATTATAGACAAGGATCGATTGTTAGTCATTTTGCTTAAATTTGGAAAAGGGAAAGCAGTGGTCTAACTCGTTAGGAATTCCGATTTATGATGATCACTTATTTCAATGCTAAACTACCTAGTAGTATCGAACAACAACAAACATATGAAACATATGAGTGAACTGCGGTTATGAGACGTATATAAGAACGATCCTTCGCAGTAAAGCACTATTTGAGCAATAGTGGAAATCAGACCTGAAAAAAATTTCAGGCCTGT
This sequence comes from Stylophora pistillata, assembly GCF_964205215.1. NCBI lineage: Eukaryota > Metazoa > Cnidaria > Anthozoa > Scleractinia > Pocilloporidae > Stylophora > Stylophora pistillata. The sequence goes on along the minus strand of NC_142526.1, from coordinate 9,610,697 downwards.
ACGGGATTCGAACCACTGACCTCTGCGATACTAGTGCAGCGCTCTACCAATTGAGCTAACAAGTTGTTAGCTCAATTGGTAGAGCGCTGCACTAGTATCGCAGAGGTCAGTGGTTCGAATCCCGTACAGGCCTGAAATTTTTTTCAGGTCTGATTTCCACTATTGCTCAAATAGTGCTTTACTGCGAAGGATCGTTCTTATATACGTCTCATAACCGCAGTTCACTCATATGTTTCATATGTTTGTTGTTGTTCGATTTATCATCTACGGGTTTATATCGAATTAATTTGATGGCCTGCTCCCAGTTGGCTTGTTAGCTCAATTGGTAGAGCGCTGCACTAGTATCGCAGAGGTCAGTGGTTCGAATCCCGTACAGGCCTGAAATTTTTTTCAGGTCTGATTTCCACTATTGCTCAAATAGTGCTTTACTGCGAAGGATCGTTCTTATATATACCTAGTAGTATGTCGGTGATAGAAAGTAGATATTTAAAAAAGTTTAGTATTGGTACTGTCTATTCTTACCACACATATCCATCTACGTGGTCTGGATTTCTCTCTACTAATTCCATTCCTCTATTGCATGGCACGCATCTCAGAGGACTAGCTATCAAGTTCTGCCGCTGTAGCCAGGTTATTACATTGAGGACTGGACCATCAGTAAGCCTGTTAATGTCCATGAGATTCATCTTGATGCTGTTCCGATGCTTGATTTGCTGTATTTTACTACTTATTTTGTGACTGCTAAGAAACCGCTACTGCTGCGAAAACGAGAGGCGGAGCTGCGGCCCTTTGTTCTGTCGTTCTTTGAAATAAAATTTTCGCACTTTGTTTGTGGCCTTTTCACAATAACCATAGAAATTCTCATGCCCTCATTGGTCGAGAGTCATTTTCAATCTTCGCCACGAAGACTAAACCATTTCTCTCGCGAAACAAATGCACATTTCTGAAATATGGACAATGACGAGTGTCCGAGTTCCAAGATTGGCATACTCGGAGAAATTTTTTAAGAGGAACTTGTCGGAGTGAAAGAAGTACGTGGCGAAAGAAAATCTTCAGAAAAAAAGTGCTGGTTCTTGGTTCGCAAGGAGGAAAGAGGGCGACCTTGTGAAAATACTTAGAGATGCCGAAGTGAAGGGCACAAAAATAAAAATGAAGTGGGTGATAACAAAATTCAGGGTAAAAGATTCTATCAATTCACTACTTAACGCGAGGTAGTGAGTCTCATCGCCTCTTTGGTTACACTGTCAACAACACACACGTGAAAAAAGCAACGATCGATCATGTCACGTGCGGGTGATTTTCGGAAAACCTTGGCGCATGAACTGTACCTAAGAGATAATAATCTATTTCTACATAGATTGTGCTCAAAATATAGGTTTAGAGCACATATCAAGCGCGAAATCGTCAAAGTTCACGGAAAACTTAAATTTGTGCGAATTTCTTGAATATTTATCAACTACTAATGATAATACCAACAATGGTAATAATAATAAACTTTATCTATATAGCATCTATATCACTAATTGCTCTAGGCGCGTAAAAGTATCACAAAATGTATTTAAAAACACTGAAAAATCTAACAGCTACATTATATAAACATGGAAATTAAACAGAAATATATTTACAAATCAAAAAAGCTTGGCGAATTAAATATGTCTTTTTTGGAAGAATTCAAGGAATCGGCATGTCTTAAAGATGCGGGTATGCTGTTCCACAATTTAGGTCCTTGAGTAACTTATTCGAACAAGAACGCAAAGAGTAGGAGCTGGTAAAAAAGCTGAGAAAATTGGATATATTTCTTGGTGAATCTCCAAGGGCCTCTAAGGATATCAGTTTTTGTAACTTTAGGAGTTACCAGATAGAATGAAATATATGAAGTTCATATATTTTGAACTGCGGTATTAGATACGTATGATGCACGATCTTCGCAGTAGATAGCGCTATTTAAGCAATAGCGAAAGTCAGACCTGAAAAAAGTCAGGCTTGTATGGGACTCGAACCACTGACCTCTGCGATACTAGTGCAGCGCTCTACCAATTGAGCCAACTGGGAGCAGGCCGTTAAGTTGATTCGTAACAAACCCGTGAAAGTGATAAATCAGATAGAATGAAATATATGAAGTTCATATATTTTGAACTGCGGTATTAGACACGTATGATGCACGATCCTCGCAGTAGATAGCGCTATTTAAGCGATAGCGAAAATCAGACCTGAAAAAATCAGGCCTGTACGGGACTCGAACCACTGACCTCTGCGATACTAGTGCTTATTACGAATCAACTTAACGGCCTGCTCCCAGTTGGCTTGTTAGCTCAATTGGTAGAGCGCTGCACTAGTATCGCAGAGGTCAGTGGTTCGAGTCCCGTACAGGCCGGATTTTTTTCAGGTCTGATTTTCGCTATTGCTTAAATAGCGCTATCTACTGCGAGGATCGTGCATCATACGTATTTAGGAGTTACCCTAGCTAAATAAAAGTATTTACTACTACTAGATTACTACAGTTAAGAAAATCCTCCCCTCCGAAAGCAAAGAACCATCTCCACAACTCAAAGTCGACGGTCAAGTTATAACTGAAAAGAGCTCAATCGCAAATTATTTCAACAATACATTCGTAAATACAGCTGTCAACCTTTGCAAATCGTTTGTAAATGCTGCATCGAAACTCTCGTGAAGTATATCTTTAACAGAAGCTACGAACGCTACTTTTCTGTTTACTGACAGTTCTGAAACTGCTGTTCAGTCGGAAGGCCGACGACTTCAATCAGGCAAAGCAGTGGGCTTAGATAACATTCCACAAAGACTTCTAAAGGACGCTTCTGCAATAGTCACAAAACCTATTAACAGTAATAATTAATAAAGGCTGATAGTTTCGAAAGAAACTGTTTGGGGCTGCGTCGGTGGGAGTAACGAAATAATTTGGATATATCAACAAAGTTGAAATGGTAAATTGGCCACCGTAACGATTACAAAAGCTGACGTTTCAAGCAATAATTAATGCTTCACTGTCTCAGAGCAAAGTTCCTGACGACTAGCTTTTGTGGACTTGCGTAAGGCATTCAACACAATAGATCATTCTTTTTTTTTTTCAGGAAACTGCGCTATTTTGGAATCAAAAGCAAAGAACTGAACCGATTTGAAAACTATGACTGGCCACACCCAAGTTTTAGCAATGCCGGACTTCTGGATAATTTTCAAAGAAGGGCATCCAAAATTGTTTCAAAATCTAACGATAGTGGTCAGGCTTCAATGGATCTTAAATGGCCTTTCAGTAAATGTTATTACAGTCGAGAAGAGACGAACATACTTTTAAAGTGGTTAATAAATGTATTTTTGGTAATTGTCCTCTAAACCCAACCCTAACCCTAATAATACCAGAACAAGACAGGAAAATTTGCTTCATTTGCCTCGCGCTAGAACTGAAACAGCCAAGAAATCTTTTTTTTATCATGGATATGTTGTTTATAATAGTCACGTTAGTTAGAATTTTCTGTAATATTATATTGAATAAGACTTTTTTATTATTTTATATTTATTTTTGGATCCTATTCACAAGGGCTCCTATTGATAGCAGAGCTTTAAGTTCTGATGGGACTACCCTGATGTTGGGATTTCTATTTATTTTTATTTTTATCTATTAAAATGGGAGTTATATGTTCATACTTCTTTGTAAATGTTACAATGCGCGCTGCCCTATTCTGCACTAGCTGTAGGCGGTTTAAGAGAACTTTAGGTAATCCATATAAAATAGCAGTACAGACTGTAGTCCAAGTTAGTGGTCACAAAAGAATGAATAATTGCTTAAGCAGATTCACGATCCAAATATGTACTGATCTTACTGATATCAGTTAGATGGAAATGACATATTTCGAAAATCTTTTTAATGTGGTCTTCCATATCAGCATTGAGATCGAGTATCACTCCAAGATTACGAACAGAAGAGGAGAATTGAATAGTTTCACCCCCAACATACAAGAACAAATTCCAATTTCGCCCATGTCAGTGCGAACCGAGCTCTGTCTAAGTTCCAAGCTATTCTTGACTGTTGTTAAAAGTTATTGTGATTAACGAAAACTAAAGTTTTATTTTAACGTTGATATAAAAGTATCAAACATTTATGTGGCGAATTTTGATATTTAGGTAGCCGGATAATTTTTTAGAAAGTTTTCGGCATTTCAATGAGGGACTTTCCAGCAACTTTACTAACCCAATCGAGACAGGCTTAGTTTGTCCTCCTACCATTTACCAAGTGTAATTACAAGGTGCTACGTCTTTTCGTTTATTACAAAGTGCGATGGTCTGTTCTTTCCACCTAATTGCACACTCCCCCTGTTGGGGCATGGCATTGATAGGTGTATCAACAGTAGCTGTATATTTCATGAATAAAAATTGTGCTGCAAGATAAAAATTTTGAAAACTGCAAACCATATCCGTTATCAGCAAATGAAACAATTTTATGATTGTCATAGTGCCAGAAATGTTTTTTTGACATTATCAATTTTGTTAATTGAGAAACTAAACGTTTTCACATCTGCCTGTGGTGCATCACTTTATTTGACGTAATATAAAACGATTGTAAAGAATTACTTTCCGAAAACATAGCTATATTAGAACTATTGCTGCAATGACCACAGTGTAAATGTCAATACATTTTGTAAATACATTTTGTATATGTAAACACATTACCCTTTTCTTTGAGGAAAAAAAAAATCCTGCAGAGAAATCAGGAGGGAAAAAATATCCCGCAGAGCATTTAGAATGGAAAAATATCCTGCCCAGCAGATTGCTAGAAAAAAATTTTTTCATTACCAGAAAACACCCCCCCCCCCTTCCCCTTCCCCTCTCCTCAAAAGTTAAATGGTCGGCCGCTTACTTCAATTTCAAAAGCCTGGAACGAAAGCCATTTGTAGCACACGAAAGTCGTTTCTGTTTGCATTATTTTGATTATCACCTAGCAGTTTTTGCGTTTCCATCGCCGAAATTGCCCAAGAATTACGAAAATAGTTCTAATTATTTTTTTATTTCATGCGCGAGATCAATGCAGGCAATCCCAACCGGGCAAGATCGGCCCATCTTGCCTGCTCCGGTAGCCAATCAGAACACAAGGTTCACTTCATCTTGCCCACTGGCGCTGCAAGCGATGTAGTAAAGTCTGTTACTACAAAGTGCAAGAGCTTTTTCATTACAGAGTGTGACAAGTGTAATTATAAAGTGCGACAAGTGTTATTACAAAGTGCGACAGATATAGCAAAGTGTGACAATTGTTGCAAAATTGCGACAAAACAGCCCTTCAAACACCTTTTTCACGATCCTATGAAGCTGAATAATTTGACATTTGGCCATACCATCCAAGAATCAATTGTGTTCTAAAATGTTGAAAACTGAACAGACACGAATTAAAAGAGCCAGGTGAACAAGGAATGCACCAAAATAGAGGGAGGACCGTATATTCCATCCGATGATGGAAAAAAAAAATGTCGATACGTGAAGGATCGAACTTATAAAAATTCTCATCGGAAACATCTGACGGTGTATCATAATTCATTAAAGTATGAAGACTATCAATCGTATGTTCTCGTTTGAAAGTGGCAACTTTGATATGATGTGCATCCTTAAAAGGAGCTTGTTTCTTGACCCCTCCTTGATCAAATTAGCATTCAATAATGTGGATCACAATAATTATTATCAAAACTGATTGCAGTTTTATTTTATTAAACGGCCCATTTAAAGGTGATTGTTCACAATGGAACGTCTACATGTGATCCCAATGGATCCAGATAGCCGTCAAAGTGAGAAGAATATTCATTAGCAATTATGAGATGTAAGTTTTCAAATGTCATGTCATTTACCGGCGAGTACATTTAAAGCGCTTCGACTCTCTTACATCTTTAATTTATTTCGACCGTTTTTGTTGATAAAGTACTCAAGCAGCAATGTCGACGGACAGGACAAGACGATCAAGAAGTATGAAACGTTCTTTCATATTGCTACGCTACTGCGATCAGCTGAAGGTACCGCGTCCCAACATCCAACAACGTGTTGGAAAGTAGTGGAAGAGTCACCCAGCTGGAATTTCCGAACAACTCCAGTACAGCTAATCTGCAAGAGATCGTATTGAATGCTTTCAGGCAGCATCTAAATAGTAGGGAGGCGTCGAGGTAAAGCTGACAAATAGTTAATAGGAAGTAACAGATTTCTGGCCTATAAATATGTATTATGTAGCGGTTAACCGTTTTTTTTTTTTTTAGATTGCTCTTTTATCGAACTGTCAGTGGTTCTAACCTGTTGACCCTGGCTGGCACATGGGATGATATGTGCGGGGATACAATGAAGGCAATGTTCAAAAGCCGCTGTAGAGTGTTCATGCGATTAGATCGAGGTAAGACAACTCTTAAAGAAAAGGGCAAGTCAACTTCGTAGTTAGAAAAGGCCCTAGGGAACGAAAACATTTGCATAACGACAAGACATGTCCAAGTCGCAACAGCAGTCCCGATAAACTTTTAACGAGGATTACTGGAAAATTCGAACCAAGTCTTCCGACATAACTTTTAAAAGTATGCTGAAGTTTGGAGATAGAGCACGTTGCGGTCTTCATGCTTCACGCGAGCGACGATGCGCAAGTGGCGGGGTCTGGCCCGAGTTGAATCGAGTCTTGACTCACTAGTGCACGGTACAAGTGCTGAAGAGATCTTCTGCTTACAACGTAGAAAATGCATTTTTACAGTGTATTCGGAAAAGTTCGTTTGTTCACGGGACTGAAGAACAACAATGTCTAGTAGAATTATGGTTACGAATATCTGTCTCATTCAAGGAGTACTCATGTTAATCTGCATCCTCGGAAACCCAGGGGCTGAGTCGATTTGAAGTTAGGGCATGAAGAGCCCCTGGGGACATTGTCTTACAAGACTAGTTCCAAACGGTCGCACTGGTTCTGCCATCTGATTGGTGCCAGAAAATCTTTGTGTTTTTCTGCCCAATCAGAGTGAAGTGTGCTTTAGAGTCCTTTCGTGTGTTTTAACACGGACATATACTAGTAGCTCAGTTGCTCGCTATGTTTGTCTGTACCTTGCGACGGAGATTTGCTTGAGGTGAAAAGTTTCAGTCTCAGCACACAATGTAAGAGAAGTCGATCAGATTGTCCGCGAAAATCTTACCGGAAATCATACTGAATACTTTCGCAGGTATCACTAGAGAACGTGTTTTAAAGTTTGCTAGGTTTTTATAAAAGACGATGATTGCAGTCATTGATATGTCGCTTTAAACGTTAAAGGAGATTTAAGCTTAAATCTTTCTATATTTTTTGCATAATTTGCTGTGACTGAAACTTTCCCAATCCCATGAAGTTATTTCGTCCCACGGGCCACGCAGGTATGTCGAGCAACTGGCGCATTCGCCTACGTAGCTTTCTGTTTTCTGTGCGCGCCAAAATCTAATCTTAGTAGTAAAGACAATACGGCCAAGGTTGCAGAGAACGTTGAGTTCGTGGACGACCTCCAGCAAGTGCTAAGAGAAAGCTTAGCTGTGTTTCCGGTTAGCTAATTAAAATCTGAACAAAAACTTATTAACGATAACATCGCGGGAAGGAGAGATGTTTTCAAGCAGTTACCGAAGGGCTTTGGATAGAGTTTAATCTTTCAACTGCTGCCTAGAGTGTTGAAATTCTTGAGCCAGGAAGGCCACGGATTCTCTTCTTGTCCCTTGGTCATTGTCATTTCACCTGTTATGTCGATTGTTTAACACCAAGTTAAATACCTTTGATCATTGGGAATCGATCCGATGCTGTTTTCAGTGGGAAAAACAAAACCAAAGACCAATAAATTTTGGATGAAAAGAGCGGGTTTACTTTATTGCAAATGTCAGCTTAGTATAACAGGATCATCTACCCACATCTATTAAGCAAAAGTTTCCACGTTCAGCTTTTCTTTTTTTTTCAAGCGAAGATGAGATTAGATTTTGGCACGCACGGAAAGTTGCGCAAGAACCAGTTGCTGGACATACCTGCGTGGCCCGTGCGACGAAATAACTTCCCGGGATTGGCAAAGTTTCAGTCACAGCAAATTATGCAAAAAATCTAGAAAGATTTAAGCTTGAATCTCGTTTAACGTTTAAAGCGACATATCAATGACTGCAACCATCGTGTTGTGTACAAACCTCGCAAACTTTAAAACACGTTCTGTAGTGATACCTGCGAAAGTATTCAGTACAATTTCCGGTAAGATTTTCGCGGACATGATGGATTTCTCTTACATTGTGCGCTGAGACTGAAACTTTTCACCTCAAGTAAATCTCTGTCGCACGGTCCAAACAAACAAAGCGAGCAACTGAGTTGCTAGTATATGTTAAAACACACGAAAGGACTCTAAAGCACACTTCACTCTGATTGGGCAGAAAAACACAAAGCTTTTCTGGCACCAATCAGTTCGCAGAACGACTGCGACCGTTTGGAACTAGTCTTGTAAGACAATGTCCCCAGGGGCTCTTCATGCCCTAACTTGAAATCGACTCAGCCCCTGGGTCTCCGAGGATGGTTAATCTGCACCATATTTAACTATGTCTGCACTCGGCTCAACTACATCAGACCGTTTCTTTGAAATGTAATGAATAACGTCGTCTTTCTCTCTTTTTCAGATAGCACGAATCAAGATCAGGATGGCGAAGCAGGTGATTATTAATTAATGAAAAGATCAATATCATATTTAAGCATTAAAGGTTTTTCGAAGAAGATCGAGCACCCGCCATATACCGGTAATTGTAGAACTTTCCTTGCCTCCTTGCCAAGGACGTGATTGAAATTCATTCCTAGCTTAATTGATTGTGATGTTCTGATAGTAATTGCAGTTTCCATGAAAAGATGATCTTAAGTGATTCATGATGTGCTGAACCTGCACTCGGCTAAACTACATGATTCAGTTTCTTTTAAATTAACTTAATAACGTCGTTCTCTCTTTTTCAGATAACACGAATCAAGATCGAGATGGTGCAGCAGGTGATTATTAACGAAAAGTTCATATCATATTTATGCATTAAAGGTTTTTCTTAGATGATCGAGCACCCGCCAATTATCGGTAATTGGAGAACATTCCTTACCGATTGAAATTCGTTCTTAGCTTAATTGACGGTGATGTGATCATTAGTAATTGCAGCTTCTGTGAAAAGATGATGTTAAGTAACCTAGAATACTTTCCAAGAGAATCACTTTATTTCAACCCGATCGTTCTTTTCTTTAATGCTTGATACAACAGGGCAATCAACATCAGGAACTGGAAATGTTGGAATTGGGGTAGCGAGAGCCCCCAACGAGGTGGTTGTGGTAGACCCTCCAGAAGGTACATGACATGTGTTATGATTAATAACTTCTAGGATAGTCAGAAATGAAACTTGATTTGGTACCAATAAATGGGGCTGTAACGCGAACATGTCAACTGGTGTTTAGATGAGAGTATACAAACACGTAAAAACTTGTGTTAACATTTAATTTAGGTGGACCCTAAAATAGCCATCCATATATTATTTGATTTCAAATAATTTTTATGGCCACTGCCTCCTATGGAGGTGAGGCCATAATGTTGACTTGGTTGAGCGAGCGAGTGAGTGTGACAGTAGAATTCGAAAGGATAGATGGATAGAGGAATGGTGAGGTTCTTGAGGTAGCCACTATAATTTTTCATTTCTCTTTGATATTATTATCATTATTTTAATCATTAATTTATTATTATGAATATGACTATTTGTTACCATCTATTGGGTACTCAAAAAGATGTGGGATTTAATAGTAGTAGCCATATCCAGTCTTAACTGCCTATTTTTTTTACTTCAGATGAAAACACAAGTGATGAGGAACTTGGTAGACCTATCTTTACTTCATCACCAATAGTACATCAAGTACCCATTGTAGCAGGTACATGTAGGTATACTTTCCACACTTTTTCTGTCTGGAGAACTAAAGTGTAGGGTAGCATTGCTCTTGCAGCTTTAATGAACTTGTTTTCCTTTTTTTCTCTTTTTCTTTTCCTTTCAATTAGGTGACCAGAAAAGAGCAGAGATGTTTGTTGAAAGCCTATATGGTAAAGATGAAGGAAGTTCAATATGTAATTATTTCTGGAGTTGAGTTACAAACGGGATGGGCATAATTATATTGCACAAAGAGATATTAAGAATGAAATACCCACTTGAAAAGACTATGAGAGTTGTAATAACTTGAAAGACAAAACTTATAGCTGAAACTAGTCAATTCATGCTGTTTATAGTCTTTGTAATCATTCATCCTAAAGTTGTTCTCAATTTCCTAGAGTCAGTAGTCACATGCTGTCCTATGGCAATGGATGGCCACATTTTGGCTGCACAGGCAGTAGAAATTCCAATTCGATCTGGAACAGTGGACAAGAATAGCCACCCAGTGGATGTCCATTGTTAAATCATTATTTATTTATTTATTTAGAAGGTAATAGTGTAATCCAATAATTATATACAAATTTTAAAGGTCAAATATTGGCTTGTCAATCCTAGTTCAAATTATATTTTGATAGGTTTTGAACATGAATATTGTAAAATAATGTAATAGAAGAAAGGGAGAATAAGTTAAAAAAAAGACATGTAATGTTTTTCAGTGGGAACAGTGGAAGAGGAGGTGGATCAACTGGTTGGTGCAGAAGCGAGTAAGTAAAGACTTAGAATGAATCATCTTAATCTGGTCCTGCAAAGAAGTTATGTGCTCAATTGATTCTACATTCTTACTGTTAGACCCAAGATGTGGACCAGCCTATGATTTACAGCTTCTAAGAAAACTAATGGTAGCACATGATGTGCCCCCAGTGCTACCATTCCTGTGCATAAATGCACGAGAAGTAAGTGTGTGAAGGTTTGTAGGGATGATTTTAGATAAGAGTTGCATACAAAGTCTCTTCAGGTTATGATGGACAAGTCACAGTTGGCCTAGTCATAAGCATGTGAAACTTCAGATTGTGTTGCAGTCAGGTTCATGACCTTGCAGTCAGGTTCATGACCTGTCAGGGGGTTTTGTGTTTGAATGAAATACATTCTTTCTCAAAGTGCTTATTTCCAGCCTGCACCATTAATGACAACCAGAAAACTTGCAGGGAAACCTAATCAAATGCTGGGGATTAACCTCTTAGGAGCCAACAGCTATACATGACCTTGTTTCTTGAGCTAACCGCCTCCCGGTTAGCTCAATTGGTTAGAGCGCTGGACTGTTGTGCGGGAGGTCGAGGTCGATGGTTCGAGCCCCGGCCGGACCAACACTCAAGGTCTTAAAATAACTGAGGAGAATGCGCTACCTTTCTCTAATAAGAAATGGATAGACATTCTAGTATTCTCGGATAAGGACGAATAAACCGTAGGTCCCGTCTCCTGCATCTATTAATTAGATAATTTGGTTAGGCAGGGGACGTTAAAGAACCCACTCACGAGATTACTGTGATGTGGTCTGGCCTGTTTACTGGGAATTGGAGGGAGGGGGCATCTTCAAATAAGTTTCCTTCAATTGTTTGTAAAACTGCTGATGCAGTCTGGCCAAAGTCCCCCGAACATTGTTGTGATGCTCATTTGATCATATCGACATGTTAATTTGCGCAATATAAATATTAAATTATTAAATAAATAAATATTAAACTGTTATTTCTTCATGGGACTCACATTTCATTAATTCTAAGTTCTAATGTTGCAATTTAGAATCAAGTGTAGTATTACAACTGACTGAGGTCTATCTTGGGTTCATAGTGTTTTTACATAATTGTATAAAATGTACATTTAACTTTGTGTTCATGTTTAGTTTTTTTAGCGCTTTGCGTCCGATTGTAGTGTTAGAATTGTGACATAAAACACGTCACTTAATGTTTTGACATTTCTAATCAATTCTTCCCATTCCCTAAATTATACAGTTGAGTCATCACTAGTTGAAGGTTACATACATCAAAATACACTGAAATGAAATGCATGTCTTATGAAATTAGAGGTTCTGCACGATATTGTTTGGAAGGGAAAGACGAAATTAATGTTGTGCATTTATACAATTAAAAGCAATTATTATTATAACATTCAAAAAAATCTTATTATCTAAATATTGAACTCAGATGAGAAAGCAGTGCCACCAGGACTGTATTCCTTTGGTGCTCATCCGCTACAAAGCTTCGCAAAAGGCCATGGATACCTTAAGGTACACCTCCTATAAATCTCTGCAATATAACTTCATAACAATCAGAGCAAAGAATTATACAGTGGTCATGCTTTGCATTTCATTTCATTAGGGATAAGTGATTCTAGTTAAACATATTTCAATAATAGCTGAGATGTGCAAGTCATATTGTAGTATTGTATCCATCACTTCATTGAATATAGTACACACTACTGGTTCATTTCAGAGCTTTGTTGGATATATCAGATGTGTTGGGAACCTGCTATCTGTGTGCCTCCCTTCAAGGCAGCAATTTTGATAACAGTGGTAAGTGTTTAGGCTTGATTACCAATCTCTGTTATTATTATTGTTATTATTATTATTATTATTATTATTATTATAATTATTATAATTATTAGTTGTTGAGACACTGGTGGTTCTCCTGGTGACTCACATGATTATCAAGCTGTATCCCAAGGAAATCATTTTCAAATTTTTTTCCCACTTTTACCATGAAACAGCAGTTTATTGGACAACAAAAGTCAGCTCTCAAAAGGCATGTAACCTCAAACAGACTTTTCCATAGTTCATTGTCAATCACAACATTGTCTTGGAAAATAAAATTTAGGAAACAAACACAAATTAGTTGTTCAACAAAAATGCATGCAAAAGTAATATGTTTTGAACAGAACCATCCAAAAGAGACATTGTCATGTCCTCAGTAATGTAATGAATTGAATGTCTTATTTGCATAGCTTGTGGGAAACATCAACAATCTCAACAATCGAGTGAAGATGTGGAGATCAGGGTGATGCACCCCACATTAACTTCCAACAGGATGATAGTTGGAAGTTTGATAGCAGGTCAGTGCAGGCATCTGAGCTTCCAATTTGTTGCTCAAATTGTAACCTATCAAAGGTATCCCATACATGGTAATCCTGTAGCTGATAATCATAATTTACAAAAATCTCAAATCTCCTGATTGTCTTCTGATTTGGGAGTTTTAAAAAACATTTACAAACAAACAAACCAAGAAATGAAAAAAATTCAAGTGTATGATGTTCTGTTAAATTATGCAATTTAACACTGATAATTATCTCGTTGTGTATTAATGGTATGGATGACTATGTCTTCAAGGAAATGAAAGTAGCCTTACAAGAGAGTTGGTAGAAGCAATACACCAAGGCAAGGAGGCTTCAAATGCTCTAAAGGCTCACAGGTTAATGTTGCAGTGTGCTATAACTAACTATTGTTCAGGTTGATCTCATTATAACCATAATGGTTTAAGTTTTGTAACTCAAACTACATTAATTTGAATTTACAGGGACCTCTTGGAAAGGGACAGAGCTATAAGATTACAGCAGGAAATTGAATTGCAAGCTTCTGTAAGTTTGGTAGATCACAGATAAATTGGCAACCATTAAATACACTGTAGATTCAAAATTGTGTAGCAAAGACAGTTAAATCTGCGTATACCACACCTACAGCACAAAAATGCCAATGCATGTACATTAGAAAAAGAAGTGTAAACTGCTTATAGAAAGAACTCATGGTGTATATCTTTTTGGTAGAAGAGAAAAATTAAAAAATACAAACAATAAGGAGGAAGTTAACTGAAAATACCATTGTTGGCTTTCTGGATAAACCAATCAGACACCACAAAGATAGCACTATATGAACTAGGAAACAAATGTAGCTTTATTGATGTAAACAGCTGATAGAAAGAAATCATGATGTAATTTTTGTCTTTTTGTAGAAAAGAAAAATTAATATAAAAACAAGAATGAAGAAACTGCAAATACAATCGTTGGCTTTATTTGAAATGTATTTTATAAAGTGGTGCTTTGAATTACATATACTTTATTATGAATTCCACTTTTTCAGGAGGCTTTAGACAGGGCCAAAAGCAAACCACAAACAGAGGAAAGAGTAAGTTTAAGTTACTTTGTTGTATATTTTTAAAGATTTTTTAACCTTACATGAGCAGAATATCAACATGGTTCATTAACAGATATATTACTTCCAAATGAATTTCTAAATCTTGGCATGTCCATTTCCATGTATTCTAAATTCAATCACAGGCCCAAAGACCTCAGGACTTAGAAAATGAGGTAAATAATGCAAATGTTCTGGCAATTGTATTTATTAACAATAAATAAACCAGATAATATCTGAAAAGTAGTATTCCAAAAATCCACATTAACAGAAATGCGTATACCAGTAGTATGTATATATTAGTGTATAAGTAAAGGCATCTGTTTTTGCACAGAGTGAGATGTGGCTGTATATAGTGCTATTAAAAGCAAAACAGGAAATTGGGAAATTATCACTTTTATGCCCCATGTTAATTGTCTACTAAATTAAAATAACTCATTGTATATTACTTATATGGCAGGCTGATCTTGGTGAAGGTGAAAATTTGGATGAAACTGTGGTGGATTCTGCGGAGGTAATGTCTGTACTTCCTTGAAACTGCCAAAACTAATATGGCTTAACTGGCTAAAGTGCAAAATTGGACTTTGATTGATTTACTGGATATTCCCAGTTATGGCTTTTAAGAATCCTAGATATATCTTTGTCTGCAATTGACGTGCCCGTCAATTGATGTTCCTAAAAAACTCTAATATGAGGAAAAATCCAGCAAACTCACTGGCGTGCAGTGAATTTGTTCTTCCATGAGTTTCTAAGTGTTGGTCAAATGCCAATTTCCTCATTGTACTTTGAATTTCAACTGCACGTGCAGCACTGCATGGTAATAATTATCAGCAAAGCAAGGTGAAATTTTTTGGGTTTAAATGATGATTATGATGGTTTCTTTGCAACTCTTTGAACACTGGAGAAATTATTCCCTTAATAAGTCTTAATAAGTCTTGCAAAATACTTTAATATGAGTAAAACTCCAATTAATCATTTTTGTTTAGGTCCGCAAGAGAAGGCTCGCAAGGTTTAGTGAAGGGGTAATTACTTTTTATGATGTATTTCAAAAATTATCCATTGCAAGTCTTTTTTAAGTGAATAGTAAACCTTTCATTTTGAAAACAACTTTGAAGACATAGGTGGTCAAACACAAACAAGTAAAACTTGATTGTTTTATATATTTTGTAGGAATCTTGTAAATATCCCCGTAATAATGAGAGTGACTGTGATGAAGATAGTAGAATTGTAAGTATCGTAAGTGGTTTGAAATGAAGTATAGTTACTATTTCAAAACTTGAAGGAAAAAGTGCAGATCTTTTGAAGAATTTATTTGATTAAAATGTATTTTCTTTTTTTTTTGCAGACTTTCAAGAATTAATAATTTGTATTTTTTTAGTAAAATCTCAATTGTTGAACTTAATCCATAAATTTTCATTTCTATTTAATTTTTAGTGATTTGTTCTTAATAAGTTATTATGTATTACCCATATTGTAATTCATATTTTTATAAGCAATACAACTATTTAAGTTGTGATACAAGTTGTGGATTGGTTTTATTCAAATTAAACTTCATTTACCTTCCTTGATGTTGTTTTTTCTTCAGAAAAGGTATGAGATATATTATCAATAGTTTGTCTATTTGCATGTCTTTTGATGCTGTCAATACAAATAATAATAAAAGTGAATGAGGTCCAGGTTCAGCACTAGGCAAATATAAGTGTATTCAACATCTCTCATTGTATAATAATAAACTATAAGTGAATCTCGCAACTTGATTAACTCAATTAAACGGGAGGTGATGATTATTGCCAATGTGACACAAAGTAAGAAATCATTCGTTGAAAGCAAAACGGATGGGTTAGCTCAATGATGGTACAAATAAAGACTTGCACTCTCTAAATGAACTGTTTATTGTATCCATTAATTTCTTTTCTGGCAATAGATAGGTTTCACATCATTTTGATTTCAGTATCAACAAGATTACAAACAACTATGCGCATGAAATGAAATGAAAGAAAAGTTCTTTTCGTCGATATGTAATGGTGGCCTTAATAATTTCTTCTTTCATACACTGTTGAGGGTCTTTAAAGCAAAACTGATTTCAAAAGGTTTGCTCAGTGATCATCTAAACAATAGAGGCTCAAACTCCCTCAGTTAATAGTTGATATTATCCATTCATTCATTTCTGATCATTAATATTGGTTCTCACAACTACAATACCCCCCTTCCTGTTAATCCAGCCAAACAACTGAAATAAATTTGAATTTATTCAATTTAGAGTTTATTTGCATTTGCACACGACCCCACAAGCTGTTCAGCTTTAAACATTATCGTGTCTAAATAAAGGTGTTATTATACTGTTGGCAGTTATGAAAAGTTTATATAAGTAATTTTGATTTCAGTAATTTTGATTTTCAATTTACAATAAAGCGAAGCACTTGTCAAACTTGAAAAGTAGTATTTCCGTAATGAAATCGACAGTGACACAAGAATTAACATCATTCCAAAGTTAAGCAAAGTTGAATTCGAAATCTGTCGAAGTTCTCTACGAATTCTCGGATGACGAATTTGCTCCACGTGATTTTTTAAATGCAAGCGTAAGAAAGGCAAATGTTGTCTTTCCATAAATTTTTTTATGTAGAGATGTATCTGTTGATAAGAGAAAAAAAAGAATAAATGCTGTGTACTGTAGGAATTCAGCTCACAACCTCTCGCTTTATGGGCTACCAGCTAGTTTTACAGTCAGGGGTCTTAAAATCAGGGGTTCTTACAGTCAGGGGTTCTTACAATCAGAGGTTCTTACAATCAGGGGTTCTTAAAATCAGGGGTCTTACAATCAGGGGTCTTACAGTCAGGGGTTCTTACAATCAGGGGTTCTTACAATCAGGGGTTCTTACAATCAGGGGTGCTTAGAATCAGGGGTTCTTAGAATCGGGGGTTCTTACAATCAGGGGTCTTACAGACAGGGGTTCTTACAATCGGGGGTTCTTACAATCAGGGGTTCTTACAAGCAGGGGTTCTTACAATCAGGGGTCTTAAAATCAGGGGTTCTTAAAATGAGGGGTCTTAAAATCAGGGGTCTTACAGTCAGGGGTTCTTACAATGAGGGGTCTTAAAATCAGGGGTTCTTAATCAGGGGTTCTTATATTCAGGGGTTCTTACAATCAGGGGTTCTTACATTCAGGGGTTCCTACTATCAGGGGTTCTTACAAACGGGGGTTCTTACAATCAGGGGTTCTTACAATCAGGGGTTCTTACAATCAGGGGTTCTTAGAATCAGGGGTTCTTACAATCAGGGGTCTTACAGTCAGGGGTTCTTACAATCAGGGGTTCTTACAATCAGGGGTCTTACAAACGGGTTCTTACAAACAGGGGTTCTTACAATCAGGGGTTCTTACAATCGGAGGTGTTACAGTCAGCGGTTCTTACAATCAGGGGTTCTTACAATCAGGGGTCTTACAATCAGGGGTCTTACAATCAGGGGTTCTTACAATCAGGGATTCTTACAATCAGGGGTTCTTAAAATCAGGTGTTCTTACAATCAGGGGTTCTTACAATCAGGGGCTCTTACAATCAGGGGTCTTACAGTCAGGGGCTCTTACAATCAGGGGTTCTTACAATCAGGGGTTCTTAAAATCAGGTGTTCTTACAATCAGGGTTCTTGCAATCAGGGGCTCTTACAATCAGGGGTCTTACAGTCAGGGGTTCTTACAATCAGGGGTTCTTACAATCAGGGGTTCTTACAATCAGGGGTTCTTACAATCAGGGGTTCTTACAATCAGGGGTTCTTAAAATCAGGGGTTCTTAAAATCAGGGGTTCTTACAATCAGGGGTTCTTACATTCAGGGGTTCTTACAATCAGGGGTTCTTAAAATCAGGGGTTCTTACAATCAGGGGTTCTTACAATCAGGGGTTCTTACAATCAGGGGTTCTTACAGTCAGGGGTTCTTACAATCAGGGGTCTTACAGTCAGGGGTTCTTACAATCAGGGGTTCTTACAATCAGGGGTCTTACAGTCAGGGGTTCTTAAAATCAGGGGTTCTTACAATCAGGGGTTCTTACAATCAGGGGTTCTTACAATCAGGGGTTCTTACAATCAGGGGTTCTTAAAATCAGGGGTTCTTACAATCAGGGGTTCTTACAATCAGGGGTTCTTACAATCAGGGGTTCTTACAATCAGGGGTCTTACAGTCAGGGGTTCTTACAATCGGGGGTTCTTACAATCTGGGGTTCTTGAAATCAGGGGTCTTACAGTCAGGGGTTCTTACAATCAGGGGTTCTTAAAATCAGGGGTTCTTACTATCAGGGGTTCTTACAATCAGGGGTTCTTAAAATCAGGGGTTCTTACAATCAGGGGTCTTACAATCAGGGGTTGATATCAGTGTGTTTTATATGGAGTGATGTGCCCAGATGTTGATATTGATCGTTGCTCCTTACGTTCAGGGGTTTATATCAGTGTGTCTTACACGAAGGGGCTGTGTCAAGATGTTGATATTGATCATTGATCCTTACGTTCAGGGGTTTATATCAGTGTGTCTTACACGTGGGGACTGTGCCCAGATGTTGATAATGATCGTTGCTCCTTACGTTCAGGGGTTTATATCAGTGTGTCTTACACGTGGGGGCTGTGCCCAGATGTTGATATTGTTCGTTGTTTCTTACATCCATGGGTTTTAATCAATGTGTCTTACATGATGGGCTGTAGGCAGATGTTGCTACTTATCTTAGTATCTTACGGTTAGGGGTCTGTGTTGATCGTAACTCTTTACATACAGTGCGTATTCTTTGCCCAGATGTTGATATTGATTAATTGAACTTAAAATGTCACATCCATGTTAAACGTGTGTCCAGTTGTTTATTGCGATGGTAAAATGTTACATCTACGGGTCTGCGCGCAGATGTTGATATCGATCGTCGATCGTCAAGGTCAGAACCGTACTTGACATCCAGGGGTTTTATATTTATACCTCTATATAGTCGCTATGTAACGATGATGATTTACATAAGGGGGTTTTGAATAAAATGTCATGGTGGTTTTATATAAGGGTCTGTTCCCAGCTATTGATAATGATCCGAACACTTTCCCAAAACTCAGAGTTGAAGTTGACTCGCTCAATGTATAGCTCATTTCCTGTTGATCCCTTGACTACAAAATCTGTCCATTTACGCTGGGTTACAAACATCTGTTGTTGTATTTGATAGAAATACTTATGTCCAGTGTTCATCTTTAGATGGTTGTCACCACAGTCCTTACATATTTTTCTTTGAAGCAGACCTTGTCTAAGACTCTCACTGTCATTTAACTGTATCAATTTCATTTCAAGAAGTCCAAGTGGTTGGGAAACATGAGGATCTGACACTAGACCATCAGGGGTGGCTGCTAAGAAACCATGGCTTTGGCTAATAAAAAGCCCACATGGCTCAACTGAAAGATTCCTGTAGCCTGAGTTATGCTTAGATGTAACATATAATCTTTCAATTTCTTCTTCTTTCTCTAAACCCTGATTCATTGCAAAACTCTGATACTGTTTATTATACTGTAAGACATCTGCAAGTGCCTTTGTTGGTGATGTAGTGGGCTTCAAAGAGGCAACCCGGTAACATTTCGAAGCTGTTATTCTACACTTTCTGTGATAATTCCAAAGCTTGTCCTCTGATTGTCCTCTAGTCTTTTGCTCAACTTTGGTAATTTCCTTTTCCTCTAGATTCAACTTTTTCTCAATTTCTTTGCATTTTTCACTTATTTCCCTTAGGGATGGTGGAAGGACTTTGAGCGGCGAAACAATGGTGTCTTCTTCTTTAACCTCTTGTGGCAGTATGTGACTCCAGCCAACAATGTTACCACTTTTGGTTTGATAGTCTTTGATAGTTTGTAACATATTGTTCACTTTGGCATCTGACCACTCTCTCTGATGTATAGCTCGAACATCTTTCCCTTTCTTGATATTTGGTGTTCTGTCAGTCTTAACTTGTTTGCTGTAGTCATGTTTATGAAATGACATGGCTGAGATTGGTGATAGAGGACCTTTTCGTTTCCTTGGGATATTCCATTTACATGGTTTAGAAGTACATGATTCTATGGAGATCTTTTCTCTTTCTTTGCAATATTCAGCCAAGGCAAAGAGAGTTGCAGACACATGATTACATCTTCCGTCTATTCCTGCTGGGCAACCACAATATGCTTTGAGTACTCCTCCAATACTTGACATTACTATTTGACATTGGTATATTAAGTTCTTTTTCATTGATGGGAGAACTTGGCTCTTTATAAAGTGCTTCCCACTTTCCTTTAAATGGTGAATAGAATGTACGTTCCCAGACTTATAAAAATTGAACCCCTTTACAAGAGGTTTAGCAGTTGAGAGTTGTTTTTTTGAGTCAACTGAGTCGATCATGTAACGCCAGATGGTTCCAAATGACACTTTAGGGATAGCATTGAGATCAGAGTTGAAACCTTCTTTTGGAAATTTTCCATTTGTTTGAGGCTCTCTCTTATCAAGCAAACCAAGATCTGCTTTTTTCTTCATAATATTAGCGCCGTTCTCGGGGTCTCCAAGATATTTCTTGTCAAGGCCATTTTCTACATAGTGTTTTAGCCTATGCAAAACGATTTTAAATAATGTTAATGGAGTTCTAAGCAGACGATTTAATGTATAAAATCTTTAAGTGAATATGTTTTCCATCAGAAATATTAATGGTTTTTATGTGAGCAAAAGAAAGAGCTACGAAAAAGCTGAATTTGACCCTTTACCTGCTGACTAAAGCTGACTTTTTACCACTTGTTTTCGCTCCCCTACAAATCAGCCAGCGCTTTAGCTGTACCACACTGCATGCCTCTACATTTCTGTTTTGCAAAACAGCCCCAGGTATATCGTCTTCAGTTAAAATAAAGCCTTCTTCTTTAGTTTCTGAGAGCTTACTATCATTCGCAATGGACGCCATTTTGATTTCTGTCCAGCCAAACAATCCATGCATGCTTTGCGATCGCAGTTTCAGCCCCAGGCCCTTTTTCGTTTTGTTACCGGCGAATAACGAAAGTGATGAATTTTTTATTTCCGCTCTAAATGGCTGACCACGTGAGCGATTAATTCGAACCCCCAGCGGGCTTTCGAGGTGCATTTTCTCGCTTTTGCCTCAAGATTGAGTGAAAGAGGCGGTCGATCTGAAGCTCAGCTTCCAAAGGTGAGAAATGGGAGTAAATACATATTTCAAACAAGTATGAAATTACTTAGGTCTACATTTCCATGCGTAAACCTTCCACTTGCAAGAATTTCGCTATTTAGAAACCCTTTCAAATGAGTGTTTTAGACGGAAGCATTGTTGATTTTCCTTGGAAACATTTGAAAAAAACTCGCTCGGCAGATCATTGAAGAATGTCATATTCTAGACACAACTCACGTATTTGTAGCTTAGCACGTGTTTTGAGTCAGATTATTGTGTGGGGTTTGACGTAAACACGCTTACGCGACGTTTATTATGATGTCGCACGTAGTGTATTGAAATGTCAGGAACGAAAACTTCTGATCCAAAGACTATACATCAAAGAAAAGGCCACGATTGATTTGTGCGTCATTTGACTTGTATACTAAATTTACCAGCATTTTATTGAGAGGTAGCTGCCACAGTCGTCCTGAAAATTGTAAGTTATCTTTGAGTAAAGAGTTAGAAAATTGTTTTTGATTTGCCGATGTAAACGAATGTGACTGTGAGTGAATGAATGAAAGAAAAGCTTTATTTATGTCACTTGATCTAGCCGAGGGTAAGAAACCCTCTACTAATAGGTTAAGACATTCATTCTTTTGTGGTGAATCTCCAATCATTTAGGATTGCTATCATTAGAGACCGACTTTTTAAGTAAAAGTTTCATTTCACGATACTTTCTCCTCGCCAAATTTTGTTTGCCCATGGGTTACCGGGATTGGCGCCATGGAAACTAGGTCACATGACTGAAACAAGCGGTGTCACGGCGTTAGTGCGGCAGCTATCATGAGAAAGCTTTCGTGGGAGGGGGATCTTCCTTCGTTTGCTGTAGTTTTTAGTTTTTTGAAATTATGCTGGTAACTACCACCTGAGAAAAAAACGGCAAAAAACGATGCCGTTTGGTAAAAAGATCCAATTCAGCTCAAAATCTTCCAACTTTGTTTTGGTAGAAGGCAAAACCCACTTGGTCATCATTAAGTAATTTGGTTATTTCAACTAAGTTGAAATTGTAATTTGGCCACTGGAATGAGTTAAAAAGCTGAATTTTCGAGTGTTAGCCCTTTGTCAGAGCGAGTGGAGGATTTGTGGGTTGTGTGTGAGTTTATATGCAGAATTGAAAGTGGAGCTATACTATTGGTGGGGACATGGTGATGACAGAATTAGTTGCCATCAGCATTTGCTGTCATCAAGTAGTTTTCATTAACTAAAATTAATGCCCTATTAAAAAGGTTCTATTGTATGTCTGTGGAATGACATACGTACCAACTCTCCTGGATTATCCAGGAGTCTCCCGGGTACTAAACAAGTCTGTATGGTTCACCAAAGCTCCTGGCTGGATAAAAGTGATAAAGTGGCTTTCAAAAGTTTTGCTCCACTGTAGGCTGATAACACATTCCCAGGTTTATTCAAATTATAACGATTTTGGTTTTAGAAACTAATCTTACAGTTTCTTAAAGCATTTTTTATGGGAGATCTGAGGAGATCAATTTTTTAGTTTGTGGAGGGGGGGGGGGGGGGGTGGGGGATGCTGCTGAGTTGATGCTATGGTGGCATAAGAGAAAAATCTCCAGATTTTAGATCTCCACAGGTTGGCATCTTTGGAGTAGTAGGGTGTTTAAACTTGAAAATTCAAGCTAAAGATAGGAATAAACATTAATATACACCTAAGAGTTTGAAATTTACCTACATGCATACAACTAGTCACCCTTATTATTATCCATTTTACCACATTATTAGTATTTTTTTAGTGTTGCTGCTAATGGTGACAAACCATGTAAAATCAAACCTTTTAATCAAAATACCTTTATGAAGGCATTGTGAAAACTCACCTTAGCCTTTACAATATACTTAATTCAACATTAATTATGACCATGAAATTGAGATGAAACTGATTGAAATAGAGAGGCTTTTAACTTGGTGGCCTCCTGGCACCATTTACAGATGGCGCCACCTTGTATGCATGAAAACTTAAATGTTCCATATGGGAACCCAGGTGACGTCTGTGCATTGACCAGACGCAACATTTAGGGTTAAAGAAAAAAGTTCTCACTAAGTGCTGAGAGGAAGCAGGTCAATATAAGCTAACGTTAAAGCACCTAATGTTTTACATCAAAATAGAACATCCAGCCACACAAACTCAAAGCCAGCATTTAAATTTTGATTGGGCAGACTGTGCAGTGGAATGTTGTCAAATATTCAAAGATATAGGTTTATTCCAGTGTCAGTCAGGTGGTCAACTTGTCTTTCAAACAATTTGATACTCTAAAGGATGGTTACAAAGCTCAGCTTAACACTGTGTGTATGTTGGTTGATATGTATGCTAGGTAACTGAATCTTGTTTTTTGCAGGGAATGGCCTCTATCCGTGATGAATCTCCACCTGATAAAAAAAGGAAGAAACCCATAAGGAAATTTAAAGGTCCTAATGATGCTATAAAAAAGACTGCTGTGGTCTTAAGAGAGGGAGATGTTTTCAAAAGGGAAGAAACAGATGAAGTGTTCATGCCAAATACGATCGATATGTCCAATGACATCAATCGAAATCCAGAGCGGCGTAAACAAATCTCATTCACCAAAAGCATGAAACCAGATGATGTAAAAGACCTACTAAAAGAGACCTTCCCTGTTCTTGCTAATACCGAAAGGTAATATTTTACAAAGTAAAATAACTTGGATAATTGAAACTTGTCTGATGAAAAATTTGACATTTAATTGATTATAATTTGAAAAACTTTAAATCAAATTAAAATTTGAAAGAATTTAGTAAAATATTTTGAAGTGTACTGAATTCTTAATTACAACTTTTGAAGTATTTGTCAAACAGGATCCATCTAAGGGATGTTGTTGAGTCTGTGATTTCAACATGGATGGTTTTGAGGTCTTGAAGATTGAAGAATACAATGTTGACAATTTGTGACTTGCTCTCTAGTTACATGTAATTATTTCCTTTGAGTGAAATTATTAATTAAAAACCTTTTTTTACTGTGTGTCTATACATGTATATCTAACTGATGAAGCACAGTACATAGCTGTTCAAGATATTTTTGTCCTTACCTATTTTAATTTTGTTGACTATGACATTTTCAATGGTACAAAAAATTCTACTGGTTCAAAGACTGGACTGTTAATATAAGGAAACATAAGAAACAGAATCCTCAATTAATTTTGTCTGTTATTTTTGTAAACAACTTCCATATGCAGGATTTATTGTGCAAAAGCAGTTCAGAAACATAAACTTGACTTCTGTGGAGAGCGCCGTATTTGGAGTGGAGAAGTCCTGAACCGAGAGATAAAGGGACACAGTGTGTTGTACATCTACTATGAGGTTTGTATTACAGTGCAACACATCACAAAGTTTTTATGCTCAGGGGTACTGTCAACAAGTTCTGGTCAAAATTTTGTCCTTTGCTCTTTAGTTTCAGAGTAAGTATACTGTAAATGTCCATTTATAAGCCGCACTTTTTTTCACAAAATTGAAGCCGAAAATCAAGGGTGCGGCGTATGCATAGATATATCTGTGTTTGGAGTTCTCAAAAACCTAATATTCATAAAATTCTTAAACATGAAGGCATGCTATAAAAGGAGCCTTAGGTCCCACTGGACCATTTGTCAATCAACCATCGTGTGATGTAGAACTCTTTAGAGTCAAGTCAGCTTGAGCTACGGCTACTCCACAGCAGTGAACAGCGGGCGCATTCCTCAAAATTGTTTTGTCTTCATCACAATACAAGAATTTTTGAGATTTGTATTTCATTTCTCCAATGGAAACTGTCTTTATTTGTGGCGGTAAATTTGAGATCGAAGTAGGTGGTTCGCACATTACCTCATGCCACCATGCAGGTGGAAGTAAACAATAGATCTCTCATTAGCTCCTTTTGTTCGTCTACCAGCATTTAAATTTGACCCGCACACATCAACGGTGAGTGACAAATGAGCCTAGCTAGGTCTTCCCAGGGAAGACTTCCTTATTATAGCGTGCCTTCGTGTTTAAGATGCCAAGAAATAAACATAAAAGAAACTTAGAGCGTGTTCATTACCCTGCTGGCAGAGGTGTTTATTTGTTAACTTCTCCTACACGGTCCACATAAAAGTAAAGTCCTCTGTGCTTGGCCTGTTAAATCTTCTTCAAGCATGCGCGGCCTGTTGCTTAGAAACAAATTAGTTCCCGGTAGTACTCAGCCAACTCTCAACTTTCGGTGAATTTCCGCGCTTCGTAAATAGGATGTGTGTGCATAAAAATGTGTTTAAAACAGGTTCTGACCGGTTTTGCAAATCAGATTATCCACAAACTTGGATAATTACCAGGGGCATGCTTTAAGAAGATTTAACAGGCTGAGCGCAGAGGACTTTATTTTTACGTGGACCATAGGGGAACTTAACAAATAAACGCCTCTGCCAGCAGGGTAGTAGTTCATCGACTTTTTCATTGAGTGGTGGCTCCTAAAAGAGCCGTTTGTGTCTTCGTGTGTTTATCGACAAATCTTCCTCTCCAAGAGTTCTTTTAAGCGATTAATTTTCGCTTTACTCAAACAACTAAACACTAACACACAAGGAATCTCCATTCCTCCACACAGCTGTTTGCAGTGACATCTGCAGCCAGTCACTTCCATGCATATCTTTCTGCCACGTACGATAAAGTACCACAAAATTCGCGAGTACTAGTGAGGTAAATGGCCAACTGTTTCGTTTTTACTATCCTCATGGCAAATTTGTCGACTGCATTATCAGGCTCCTGCTCTGCATGAAGGTTTTCGCATATTGCAGGTTTCCAAACATCTTTATACACGCGGTGTGCCCAGACGATGGCCAGGCCTCGGCCCAGACTCCTCCCAACATTTAAAGCTTGGCTACGAAGCACTTGTTTGTGTTTGTTTTTTTTTTCAATGCTGAAGGAATTTCAACTTTATGGCTTGTTTCGAAGTGATAATCTGGAAAAATCAGATCGAAAGAGCATTTTATGTTAAATATGGTGTAAAAAAGAAGGTACGACAAATGAAATTTCGCTTTCGTTAGACTTGATAAATGTGAAAGATAGCAGCAACTACTATGTCGGTGTTTCGAAACCTTGATTGTTTGTGACAATACAACTACTAAAACTTCAAACTGTATTGTTTTTATTTTTTCCAAATTCTGCAATTTCAAATCAGGGGTGCGGCTTATCTACAGATGTGGCTTATACATGAACGTTTATGGTAGTTAAGTTTTGTTTGCTGAAGAAAAATCTCAAGATCCTCAAAAGAATGGAGATACAGCTAAAAGAATGTTTTATGGGAACCTATCCTGAATAGGGAAAGGATTCCGAATTGGAAAGGCCTCCAGTAAAGTGTTGTTGTTTGCCATGGGCTTTTGTTCTGGATCTCGATTTGCATATTTTGTTTGTGGTGTCTTGCACTACACAGCAAAAGGGATTTCTAGTGCATTCTCAAAACGTCAAGAGTCTTCATCAAAGGGCCAAAAGAGAAAAGCTGCAAGAGAGACCTAGCTAGCAAAAGAAATCAATTAAGTCAATTTTTCTTTTTTTCCTAGCTTACTTTGCCCACTTTACCTTCTGCTTAATTTTCCCGATGAATTTTGGATTTCATTTAATTCGTGTTCCCCATTTCACAAAATGACCTTTTTTGTGAATTTCAACCGCCTCCTGGTTAGCCCAATGGATAGAGTGCTGGAGTGTTGTGCAGGAGGTCGAGGGTTTGAGCCCCGGCTGAGCAAACACTCAGGGTCTTAAAATAATTGAGAAGAATATGCTACCTTTCTATAACATCAAGAAATGATTAGATATTGTAGTCTTCTCGGATAGGGATGAATAAATGAAGGTCCCATCTCCCGCAGGGTTAGGGGCAGGAGATGTTAATTTCCCACGCACGAGATTACTGTGTGATGGATGTCCTCCCCTGGGGCGGGGTGAGTGGGTAACAGGACCCCCATTTATACCAGTGTCTACTACACTGAAGGGGCTATCCTGTATAGATGTCTACTTCAAAGAAGTTCTCTTTCACAAGAATTGCAAGCAGGTGCCATATTGTGTTTCATTGATAGTTGGCATAACCACATTGACATGCCCTAAAATGAGGTGTGAAAACTGAATTTCCTTGGAGGCCAAAAACTGTGAAAAAATTTTTATTTTCACGATCTATAATTGAGAAAAGCCTATTTGCATGGAGGTGAGGGATCCTAGGTTAGTAAGGAAATGCAGGTAGTAATGGAATAACCCATCTGTATATGTAATCTCTGAGTTGATAACATTTACATGATTGGTGGGATAACCCACCTAGGCAGGCTACCTGGTCTGCTGGGTAGGGTAACCTTGTCTGCCAGAGTCACAATTGCCATGTAAACATCTCAAGGTGGGAATTAACCCTCCTAGCTGTGATTATGTTCTCATCAAATTTGCAACAACCTCTCGCAACTTCATGTTGATAAGATTGAATGTAAGTGCAAGCTATTTTTCAACCCCTACTTAAGCCTAAATTTTGCTGTACAACTTAAATAAACATACATGTATATGAGTGAGGACAAAATAGTTTAGGGATAAACTTGTCAACTACAATCACACACACACAATCAACTCTCTGCAGATGTGTGTTGTTGGGCCAATTTAAACCGGATGGCGCTCAATGTGGCCAAAACAAAATCTATGCAAGTGACCACTAGGCAAAGGGTATGACATCTCCAAAGCCCTGATCTTAACGTCTCTGTGAATGGTAATGTCATTGAGTAAGTTAACTCAGCTAAGATACTTGGCGTATCACTGGATGATCAACTCACCTGGGACCAGCATGTAGATCGCCTCAGCAAAACACTAAATAGTTGACTTTCCCTTCTCAGGAGGATTTCTCCTTTCTTGGATTTTCACAGTTCTCTTCTTTCTTACAACTCTTGTATCCCTAGTCAACTTGCATACTGCTCTACATTCTGGGGGTTGTGCTCCAAGGATTCTCTTCTCTGCCTTCCGCGTTGCCAGAAGTGAGCTGCTCGCATCATTCTGAATGCTGACTTTTCTGTTCCATCAGTCTCCCTTTTTTCTAGACTTACTGGATTCCAATCATCAATGTCATCAAATGCAGAAAGCTACAACTTCTTTTTTCCATTCTTCTGAATCCTGACTCTCCATCTTGTTTACGGCACAGCTTTAGCTTTCCATCTTCTGTGCAAACCTGGTACTCATCAAGAGGTGCAGCATCTTGCAATCTATCTCTCCCTAAACCTCGCACCAACTCTGGTAATTAGCGCACCTTCGCCTACTCAGTCGCTACTCTTTTAAATGGTCTTGAGATGCATCTCAAGCAACTTGCTTCCTCCTCTGTACTACCCATCTCACTCAACACCATCCTCACTACAATCAAGTGCAAACTCTGCCTATTTTTCACGAACAAGCTTGCACGCATATTGCATTTAGAGAAACTTTTTTGTCATGATTGCCATTTTTTACTAGATTGTAATTGCTATTCAAACTGATTCGTGTTTTTTATGAATGTCGTACTATATTTTGTTTGTGTGCATGAATTATATCAAAATCTGTAATGTAAAATTAATTGTAATTGTAAAATATGTACTGTGTATATATGTTGAGGGCCCTATGTTAGAAAACTTATGTGAGTTAATATGTTGCCCCCATTAAATAAAGATGTATGTATGTATCTACTTAACTAGACTGAATGTGTGAATGTTCACATACATGTTTAAAATACTCAAAGTTTGAAAGATTAATGGGGACCAGTTATTATATTCTTCATTGTGATAAACTACTGCATTCAAAATGACACTCAGTGATGAAACCATGGAATTGGATTAAGTTTAAGTTTAGTTTTGTTGATGAAGTAAAAGTTTCAACTGAAATGAATTTTAGACAGAGTATAGATTGCACTAATTTAAGTGACTGCAACGAATTATCTTCCTCATTATTTTAATCGTTTTAACATAGTTTTGACCAGATGATTTCATTTGTTACACATCCCCATTTAAAACTGTACTTCACCATTTAAAAATGTACTTGACATTTGAGGTATCTTAGTTCCTGAATGGGCCAATCAGATCTCAAATGCATTTTTAATGAGTTCTCTGGGAACTAAGTTCCTGTGTCAACCAATCAGATTTGGTTTGCAAAATGGACTTTGCTCTATAGGAACTAAGTTCCTCAATAAACCAATGACATGGAAGAATACATGACATGACATTTCTAAATTAAGGTGTGCCTGTTTTATTCATGTCAACACTGAATAGAGCAGACAACAATGTTACACTTTGGTAGGAGTCGAATACACGATGGTCTACACGGCAAAGAAAAGGCATCTGATACTATACAATTCTGTAAAAAATGCCACAAGGGTTTTGCTGCGCTTTTTACCAGCGCTAATACATAATCTTATTAGAAGTTTTCTTGTGTAGTATCACTAAGTATTTTTACAAGTTGTACCGTAATTTGACGAGCCCGCAGGGCGTGTGAAAATTCTAAAAAGGAGTAAAAATTTTCAGCGATACTATGCAAAAAAACGGCTAATAAGTTATTTCTTATCCAACACGCCAAACTGTTATCTATGTTGTTCAGTGCGGGTGAATTTCGCGGATATTTATTTACGGGGAATGCGTGACAGACGTATGCGAAGCGGTACCATACTGGCGCGTTGTTTTGTTCCTGTTTCTATTTTCTTCAATGAATTAAAGGAAGAAATTTCCTGGATGTCGAGCTGTTCTTCTTCGTTTGATTCATCTAGTAAACTTGGATTTATATTTGCCAGCCATTCTGACTCTTCGTCGTCGGATATTTGATTCAAATTGTCTGCCGTTTTGTTTTTCTGCCTTTAATTACAAATCCACCATTCTTCGCTTGCGTGATGCGAGAAAATCTGTTTAACCGATAGTGTAGATTACAAATACCGGGTGACATATGTACTCAACCAATCGTTTTCTAACATTTTCAACGCTGTAGTGTATGTATAAAGGGCAGAAATATCCTCTCCTACGATTCAAATGCGTTGTTTATTTTGTTTCGGAAAAGTATTTTGCTACGCTTCAATGATCTTGTCTCGGATTGGTCAAAAACTCACAGGTGTATTCATGCGTGGAAATGAACTTACAGTTGCGAAATGAGATGAAATCGGCGTTGAGTTTTTTGTTTTCCTCTTCTCTCTCGGGAGTTAAAAAAATCCATTTCCAAAGGAAAGCAAGACGAAGTTGCAGCGAAGATTCTCAAGCATGGCATTTCTGAAAACCAACTGTCTGTCAAAGAATATGTCAAGGATAGAAATCTATTAAAACAGCTGTTTCGTCGTATGGATCTGGTTATCATGCCCTCAAGAACAGAAGGATTTGGACTCACTGCCCTTGAGGCCTTATCCGCTGGTTTGCCTGTCCTTGCTGGCCGTAACTCAGGCTTTTCGAAAGCGTTGCAGAAGCTAGAATTTGGAGAACTCTGTGTAGTTAACTCCGATAAACCCGAAATCTGGTCAACGGCACAACTCGTAAAAATACTCAGCGATACTACACAACAAAACGTCTAATAAGATTTATTTATTATCCAACTGTGCTTCGTAGAGTACAAACAACGCGCGAGACGAGGACGAATATCACGCGATATTCGTACTCCAGAAATATCCACGAAATTCGCCCGCACTGAAATAACAATTTGGCGCGTTGTATAATAAATCTCTTATTAGATGTTTTGTTGTGTGGTATCGCTGAGTATTTTACCCCATATTTGTATTTTGACACGCCCTACGGGCTCGTCAAAATACGGCAAAACTCGCAAAAATACTCAGCGATACTACATGACAAAACGTCTAATGAGACATTTATTACACGTTTCCATAACTCGGTTATAATAATAATAAAGTGTTATCGTTTATCTCACAATGCGGTCAAACGGACAAACGATAGTATTTTATTGTTAGTGCACTTTACCACGATGAACAAGCACAAACCTTTTTTACATAATTAACTGGGTTATGTTATTTCAGGTTGGGCCGGAATTCAGCACAACTTTTCCCTCACCGCAAGCACCTGAAGTAACAGATCCAAGTATTTGCTCAAGCGAAGTTTTGAAAGTCACAATCTTGGCAGACGAGTGGAATTCACTGAAAGGTGGATTGTCGACTTTCAACAGGGAACTTGCCATTCATTTAGCAAAACATCCCCAAGTTCAAGTCACTTTCCTTGTCCCTAGCTTTGCATGTGGAGAGGAAGAAAAAACAGAAGCTGGAAAACATGGCGTCACTATTGTCAAGGCAAAGCAACGTGAGGCATGCAGTCCCCAAGAAGAATTATTTTGTCCACCGAAAGACCTTGAAATTGATGTTGTAATTGGTCATGGTGTGAAGCTTGGTCGACAAGCTCAGATTATTAAGGAATCTCATGACTGCAAGTGGGTCCAAGTGGTGCACACTGCTCAAGAAAAACTCGGTATGTACAAGGACTATCCGAAAGCTGTTGAACAAGGTGAGAAAAAGAACGAGCATGAGGTTAGTCTCTGTAAAATGGCTGACCTTGTCATGCCAGTTGGGCCCGAATTGAAGGGTTTCTACTCTAATCATCTACGCTCTTTTGACAAAGAGCAAGATGTTGTAGAATTTACACCGGGAATCATGGAAAATCTAACCGATGTAAAGCAGTCGCCAAACGAGAATGACGTGTTTCAGGTCCTGATGTTTGGGCGTGGTGATGACGAGGACTTCACACTGAAAGGCTACGATATTGCGGCTGAGGCGTTTGCAAGTCCTGAGCTGAAAAACGATTCCTATCATCTCACATTTGTTGGAGCGGCTCCAGGAAAGCAAGACGAAGTTGCAGCGAAGATTCTCAAGCATGGCATTTCTGAAAACCAACTGTCTGTCAAAGAATATGTCAAGGATAGAAATCTATTAAAACAGCTGTTTCGTCGTATGGATCTGGTTATCATGCCCTCAAGAACAGAAGGATTTGGACTCACTGCCCTTGAGGCCTTATCCGCTGGTTTGCCTGTCCTTGCTGGCCGTAACTCAGGCTTTTCGAAAGCGTTGCAGAAGCTAGAATTTGGAGAACTCTGTGTAGTTAACTCCGATAAACCCGAAATCTGGTCAAAGGCGATCAAGAGTGTCCGTAAAAAGGAGAGAGGAAACCGTCTAAACGAGATGCAGAGACTGCGGGCATTTTATGGACAGAAGTACAACTGGACAGAACAATGCGAGATTCTTGTGAGGGAGATGAGAAGGAAAGCTATTGGTAGGCATGTTCTTAATTTTCTTTTCCATCCCTGCTTTATTCAAATCCTTGACAATTGAGGCGATGACTTTTTTTGTTCTGCCACTTTCGTTTTTTTTTTCCTCTTTTATTGTCCATTTGCTCATTTTTCTCGTCATTCATTTATTAATTCATCCACTTATCTATTTATTTATTCATTCGTTTATTTATTTACTTATCCATAGATCTGTACGCCAATCTCTTCATTCCTAACTCTTTCTCCTTCCTTCTCTCCTTCATCTGTGTCTTTCTATTTTTCTCTTTTTTTTTTTCCTCTTTCCTATCGGTTAGACCATCTCTCTTTACCAATATTTTCACCACTACTAGAAAATCCACCTACATTCTGTAAACCTTTAAATTTTTAGATTTAAATCCCTAATTAATCTTGTACTTTTCAGAGTAGAACCTGAGTGCATCGACAATAAACCTATGAAGACACGCCGAGAAACGAACAATATGGTGATTCAAGTCAGAATTTTTTATTACCGAAGAAACTAGACAATTAACGTCTTTTTTTTATTTTTAATTTTATTGCATCAACAAGGAAAAGGTTTACCTTTATTAGGCTTTATAAAATAACCAGATTAGATGTAAATATATTAGTTTTGATATAAATTTCCTCGTAGTGCAATTTGATTGTTAGAAATGCGCAGCTATAAACAAGACGCTAATTAAGATTCAACGTCTTGTTTATATCTGCGCTTATGCATAAATTTTTTCTTTCACTTCCTCTGAAGAAGGTCTGTAATTGCAACCGAAACGTCGGGAACATTTTTATTATTACTAATTTCAGAAACGCTTTTAACCACCAATGTAACTTAATTTGTATTTTCAAATATTTTTTAATGTATCCACCTGGTGACAAACCCAGTTTTAATATAATTTCAACCAATCAGATACAAACCAAAAACAATCGCGACTTGGTCACTTACGTTTTCTCGCGCTTCGGGCTGTTTGCGTTTTTTTTTATATTAATTTTTTTACCTCAAGTTTACGCGGTTTCTTGAGATGACTTTTCTGCTTTGATTGACGGCTATGATTAAAAAAGCTTCAAGAATGATAGGAATTGTTTTACCACGAGAACTTTACAGTGATTTGTTCAAGAGGTTACAGCAGAGATTGCCATAGATTACAAAAGTCAGAATATATAAGAAACAGTAAATTACATGAATGAGTCTAAAGTAAAATGTGCACAGTGACCAAAGGAGCGTACGCTTTCGAGTTGGCCAGAACAATGGCAATTCAAAAGCGCCATATTTGCATTCGGTGTATAGAAGGCTATAACTTTCCAAATACTTGCTTATATCTGTCGTTTTACAGAACATGACTTAAATAGCCGTTGGTAGTTGTCGTGCTTGGCGTGGTTTGAAAGCGGCCAACTTATTCGACATTCGCCGCTGTTTTCCGGAGGATTATGGCTGTAGCTGGATATGGATTCCGGATTGGAGTGGCCAGTGAGCTCTGATATCTCCACTGGGTCGAAATCATCACTGAGCGCTTGGATGACAGTTTTGCGACCACTCGAATTAGTGAATTTGCCGTCTAGTGTTTTTTGAAACCATGTTGTATCTAAAAGAGGCCAGTTCGTCGTCTGTATAGGCTACAATAGTTTGGATTTCGGGAAAAGATGCTTGACCTTTTTCGGCATTGATACTTGTTTTGGTTTTCTTTAGTAACGCTTGTTTGGTTTTCCTCGGCGAGAACTGTCGTTTGGCTTTCTTCCCTCGTCTCTGGCATTTTGATTTTTTTTCTATGCGTTTTCTCGTACTTTTGAGCGTGAGTGGTTTCCTCCAATTTTCTAAAAATTTCAATTTCAATTCAAAATTTGGAAGACATTCGTTTTCTATAAATTTGTTCATATTTGTTCATATTTCCATAGCACTAGTTGTATTTACGTTTTTACGTTCGTAACAATAATTATTGCTCGCGACTCACTTCAGCAATATCGCTTTATGCGTTAGTGCGATTCCACGCTAAATACCCTCTCTTCCGGTTGACGTATTGACCAATCAGAGCGCGTGTTTACTTTAAGCTATGCGATTCTAAATAGAACAGACAACAATTAACGATTGGTTCATACGTCAGCGTGCGTTCATCGAGATATGAAGCACGCGGGAAGTTTGGAGAGCACGAAAGATGCCGAAGAGTTGCTCGAGGCGTAGCCGAGAGCAACTTTAGCTTCTTGAGTGCTCTCCAAACTTCCCAAGTGCTTCATATCTCGATGAACGCACAGCTTACGTATGAACCAATTGTTTTATAACATTTTCAACGCTGTAGTTTTTGTATAATGGGCAGAAATTCCCTCTTCCACGCTTCAATGTGTTGTTTATTTTGTTTCGGAAAAGTATTTCGCTATGCTTCAATGATCTTGTCTCAGATTGGTCAAAAGTGACAGGTGAATTCATGTGTGGAAATGAAGTTAGAGTTGGGAAACAAGATGAAACCGTCGATTGTTTTGTTTTCCCTTTCTCTGGGTTCTTTATCGAAAGTTAAATCCATTCCCTATGAAAAAGTAGGCAGATCTTTATCGGCTTGTTCGCTCTTTGCCATGTCTAGTTTAACTTTTTTACGGAAGTTTTCCCCATTTTTTAATGAAAAAGGCTGATCAAAAGTCGTGATGAAATTTTGTGGGCCGAGGCCAGGAACGTGTTCGATAATTGAGTCAGTTTGCTAGACATAACGTCTCGTAGTCACGTTCGACGCACTAAAAACTACTATAAAACGAATACAAGAATTGTAAAAACGTGTAAAATGGTATATAAAAAGTCACTTGTAAAAATGTAGCGGAATTCCAAATCGATTTCGATCAATTACGATCCTCATCAGTAGTACTCCGCCATGTTTAAAATACTCATAAATAATTGTTCATATAAGTGACTCTGAAATGTCCACACTTCTTCCAGGCTTCATGTAAGCGGTCATGATGTATCAATCACAGCTCGTGGGATTTGAAAAAAGTTCCATTCGTTCTTGGAGTTCATAAGCGAGTCTTCGTTCACATTATTTATCCTCACTCCTTCAGTTATTTGTCTCAGCATCGCGTCATTGTGATAAACCCCCGTCACATCCATTCGGAACTGCTTTACCTCTCTATTGTGTTTCTCTTTACAGTGTTTCCACAATGCAGATCGTTCTTCCTTATTGTTAAGTGATTTCGTATGCTCTTTCCCTCTGGTATACGCGCTCCTGGCTGTTTCCCCTACGTATACGCTGTTACACTGGATACACTTAATCTCATACGTCACACTTTCTCTATCACACGGTCCTTTTCCACCTGTGCTACACACTGGGCAGTCTTCTCGTCCACACTGTCGCGGTTTAAATGGGTCGGACTTTTGGAGTAGTCGTTTAATGGCGATTCCGGCTTTCTCCACCACTTTAATATTGAAACCTTGCTGCTTTATTTCTGTCTGGTATTCCTTCCGTAACCGTGAGTTGGGCGTAGCTGGTACAAAAATTACTGATTCATTCCCGCCGCGTTTGTACCAGTTGGATTTCCTTTCGCTCTTTTCCTTTTCTCGTTCCACCTTTCTCCACTCCTTGGGTCGATGTAACGGTCTTTCTCCTTTTCGCTCAGCTCTTTGTCTCGCTCTAAAAGCTTTGAGGGCCGAATCTACAACCTCATATCTGAATTTCTTGCTGTACCCCGAGTATTGCATTCTCAGGACCATCTCGTTAACATTCTCTACTACTCGTTCCCATGGTAACAATCTGCTACAGTTAAGTAAGACCCGAAGGACTTCTTGGGTCAGGACTGTTCTCTTTGTACTCCAGCTTACGGCAGACCTAGCATGTATGACTGTCTTAGAAGCCATGCTCTTGGAATAAAACTCATACATGATCACTGAGGCTGAGGCTTTCTCGTCCTGCCTGTCTGTCTCTTCCCCTTTTGTTTCCATCCACACCTTCAAGTCAAGGATAGGTAGCTTTCCGTCCTGGTGTTTAGAGGGGTAATCTATTTCGAGTTGTATTGACGGGTGTATGTCGTTTCCTATCTGTTTTATCAATGTCATAGTCCTCTCATCGTCACTGATTCCTTGATCCTCAGCTACGGATCTCTCATCCATGTGAGTTTTTCCATCCTTGTACCTCATCCCAACTGGTGTTGCTTGCACAGCCATGTTGATGTCATCCACGTACCGTTTGTTCATTTTCATAACGATGGCCATCGTTATGAAAATGAACAAACGGTACGTGGATGACATCAACATGGCTGTGCAAGCAACACCAGTTGGGATGAGGTACAAGGATGGAAAAACTCACATGGATGAGAGATCCGTAGCTGAGGATCAAGGAATCAGTGACGATGAGAGGACTATGACATTGATAAAACAGATAGGAAACGACATACACCCGTCAATACAACTCGAAATAGATTACCCCTCTAAACACCAGGACGGAAAGCTACCTATCCTTGACTTGAAGGTGTGGATGGAAACAAAAGGGGAAGAGACAGACAGGCAGGACGAGAAAGCCTCAGCCTCAGTGATCATGTATGAGTTTTATTCCAAGAGCATGGCTTCTAAGACAGTCATACATGCTAGGTCTGCCGTAAGCTGGAGTACAAAGAGAACAGTCCTGACCCAAGAATTTCTGGCGCGAAATCGACTTTATCAATAGCAACCAATTTGGCTTTTTACGAGGAAGATCTACTACAACTCAAATGTTATCAACGTTTAATGACTGGGCGAAATCCCGTAATTCATCCACTCCTACCGATGTTGTTTTTCTGGATCTTGCCAAAGCCTTTGACAGCGTTCCTCATGAGCGACTGCTTTTAAAATTGAAATGTAGCGGCATCGACGAATGTTTACTCAACTGGCTGAGACATTTTTTGGTGGGGCGCAAACAACGTGTAGTCGTTAGGGGATCTTATTCTGATTGGTCGTGCGTTACCTCCGGAACTCCACAGGGAACCATTCTCGGGCCCCTATTGTTTTTATTGTATATTAATGACATATCTGAATTCCTATCATCTACAGTGAAACTATATGCAGACGACA
This sequence comes from Stylophora pistillata, assembly GCF_964205215.1. Classification (NCBI taxonomy): domain Eukaryota; kingdom Metazoa; phylum Cnidaria; class Anthozoa; order Scleractinia; family Pocilloporidae; genus Stylophora; species Stylophora pistillata. Next base: position 9,573,240 of record NC_142526.1, on the reverse strand, counting down.
CGAAGATCTACAGAGAGATAATTGACCCTATAAAAGATAGTCAGCTTCTTCAGGATGATCTTAATAATCTTAGCGCATGGGCTCGTAAGTGGCAGCTACGTTTCAACGCAGACAAATGCGAATCTATGCGAATTACGCATTTACGCGATAAGTCGGTAACTAATTATTTCTTAGAAAAGCCCCTGAAAGATGTGACTAATTTTAAAGATCTCGGTGTCACACTAACTAGAGATCTTTCATGGGGCCATCACATAAGTATCACTGTCAATAAAGCGAACAAAGTTTTAGGTTCCATTAAACGCTCAGTAGGCACCGCTAACACAAATGTTTTTTCTATGCTGTACATGTCTCTGGTACGGCCAATCTTGGAATATGCGGTACCTGTTTGGTGTCCTTACCTTGTTAAGGACATCCATACCCTTGAAAATGTACAGCGAAGAGCCTCAAGACTCGCTTTAAATCAACGCAAAGGAGAAATGTCCTATGAAGACCGATGCAAACTGCTAAAATGGCCCACTCTCTCTGACCGTAGAACTTACTTATCTTTAGTCGAATGTTATAAGATAGTTTTTGGTTTTTATCATTTAAATTTTGAAGACTTCTTTGATATTGCCACGATTCGGTCTACGAGAGCAAATCATCAATACAAACTCTATATTAAACCAGCTAGACTTAATTGTTACAAAAATTCTTTTTTTATTAGGATTGTCAAATTATGGAATGAGTTACCGGGTGATATAGTGGAAGCTGACAGCTTTCAGCATTTTAAATCTAAACTTAAATCGTACTTAAATATTTGATTGTAATGATTTTGATTTATATTTTGTCTTTTCTTTTAAGGGAGTTTTTACACAGGGATAACCTCTTAACTTCCTTTTCTAGAAGTATTTTCTTTTTAGTTTTATTTGTATATAATAGTTATCATCTGCTTCTGGAATAAATAAAGTATGTATGTATGTAAGAAGTCCTTCGGGTCTTACTTAACTGTAGCAGATTGTTACCATGGGAACGAGTAGTAGAGAATGTTAACGAGATGGTCCTGAGAATGCAATACTCGGGGTACAGCAAGAAATTCAGATATGAGGTTGTAGATTCGGCCCTCAAAGCTTTTAGAGCGAGACAAAGAGCTGAGCGAAAAGGAGAAAGACCGTTACATCGACCCAAGGAGTGGAGAAAGGTGGAACGAGAAAAGGAAAAGAGCGAAAGGAAATCCAACTGGTACAAACGCGGCGGGAATGAATCAGTAATTTTTGTACCAGCTACGCCCAACTCACGGTTACGGAAGGAATACCAGACAGAAATAAAGCAGCAAGGTTTCAATATTAAAGTGGTGGAGAAAGCCGGAATCGCCATTAAACGACTACTCCAAAAGTCCGACCCATTTAAACCGCGACAGTGTGGACGAGAAGACTGCCCAGTGTGTAGCACAGGTGGAAAAGGACCGTGTGATAGAGAAAGTGTGACGTATGAGATTAAGTGTATCCAGTGTAACAGCGTATACGTAGGGGAAACAGCCAGGAGCGCGTATACCAGAGGGAAAGAGCATACGAAATCACTTAACAATAAGGAAGAACGATCTGCATTGTGGAAACACTGTAAAGAGAAACACAATAGAGAGGTAAAGCAGTTCCGAATGGATGTGACGGGGGTTTATCACAATGACGCGATGCTGAGACAAATAACTGAAGGAGTGAGGATAAATAATGTGAACGAAGACTCGCTTATGAACTCCAAGAACGAATGGAACTTTTTTCAAATCCCACGAGCTGTGATTGATACATCATGACCGCTTACATGAAGCCTGGAAGAAGTGTGGACATTTCAGAGTCACTTATATGAACAATTATTTATGAGTATTTTAAACATGGCGGAGTACTACTGATGAGGATCGTAATTGATCGAAATCGATTTGGAATTCCGCTACATTTTTACAAGTGACTTTTTATATACCATTTTACACGTTTTTACAATTCTTGTATTCGTTTTATAGTAGTTTTTAGTGCGTCGAACGTGACTACGAGACGTTATGTCTAGCAAACTGACTCAATGATCAAAAGTCACTTGCGCGAAAAAATTTTTTTTCTCGAGGGGCTTGTTTGCTGACGTCATGAGCGTGCACGATAGGAATATGAAGCACGCTCGCGCTTTTGATTAGACAAATCTACTAGCTATGTTATAAATTGAATTTCTAACATATAGCAGAGCTGCGCAATCAAACTCAGTATCTGTAAGCGTGCTCCAGATCTCGATAGCGCACGCTGTTGGCGCGCGCAAATGGCTTCGCCAGAAATTTTTTTTTGCGCGAGCGGCGAATTTGTGAACACGGAGAAAAATATTATATTTCGCGACAATAATGAATAAAAATACAGCCTCGGCCCACCAATCCCAAAACGAAGACAATTTTGCGACCTTTTCCCATTGACTAGAGTTCTTAACTGAGGTAGAAAAAGAGAAAAACAACGGGAAACGGGACTCGGCATCAGCGCCGTCACGATCGCTTCACTGAACAAACACTTCTAAGATAGTGTTGTCCGTTATTCGCGTCGGAATTCGGATGCAAAATTTCACCAACTATGTTATAAACTGTTTAATTCGATTGTATATTCTTTATCATTGCCGGTACAAAGTTTTGTACAACGAAAGAAGAGAATTGGCAAGTTAATTTTGACATGAAAACCGCCGGATAGACATTACTCATATGATCGCTTTTTAACTATATCGGCGCTGATAAAAAGCGCGGCAAAATCACTCACGGTAATACGCCTCGAGCAAGTCTTCGGCATCTTTCGTGCTCTCGAAACTTCCCGCGTGCTTCATATCTCGATGAACGCACGCTGACGTATGAACCAATCGTTAATTGTTGTCTGTTCTATTTAGTATTCACCTGAATAAAACAGGCAAACCTTAAAGTTTAGAAATGACATGTCATATATTCTTCCATGTTATTGGTTTGTTGAGGAACTTAGTTCCTAAAGAACAAAGTTGATATTACATACCAAATATGTATATATATGAGTGAACTGCGGTTATGAGACGTATATAAGAACGATCCTTCGCAGTAAAGCACTATTTGAGCAATAGTGGAAATCAGACCTGAAAAAAATTTCAGGCCTGTACGGGATTCGAACCACTGACCTCTGCGATACTAGTGCAGCGCTCTACCAATTGAGCTAACAAGCCAACTGGGAGCAGGCCACCAAATTAATTCGATATTAATTCAGGCCACCAAATTAATTCGAATTAATTCTGATTTCCACTATTGCTCAAATAGTGCTTTACTGCGAAGGATCGTTCTTATATACGTCTCATAACCGCAGTTCACTCATATGTTTCATATGTTTGTTGTTGTTCGATTTATCATCTACGGGTTTATATCGAATTAATTTGGTGGCCTGCTCCCAGTTGGCTTGTTAGCTCAATTGGTAGAGCGCTGCACTAGTATCGCAGAGGTCAGTGGTTCGAATCCCGTACAGGCCTGAAATTTTTTTCAGGTCTGATTTCCACTATTGCTCAAATAGTGCTTTACTGCGAAGGATCGTTCTTATATACGTCTCATAACCGCAGTTCACTCATATGTTTCATATGTTTGTTGTTGTTCGATACCAAATATGATTGGTTGACACAGGAACTTAGTTCCCAAAGACCTCATGAAAATTGTATTATAACATAACCAAAGTAAAGCGCGCGCTCTGATTGGTCAATTTAGCGTCCCCCATTTGCCCATGGGTGTACGCTGCTGACGTGAGCAAATGCAAAGACTATTTTTCCGCGCGCGCTTGTTTTTTCTGGTCGCGTAAGATTTGTTAAATAAACGGGAACTCTTTAGCTACAATGTATCAATGTTATGTTATAAAACAAATGGTAAACACCACAGCGTACACTATTGAGTTATGGATGCACTTGGGAGGTTTGCTAAGCACTCAAGAAGCTAGAGTCGCTCTCGGCTATCGCCTCGAGCGACTCTTACGCTTCTTTCGTGCTTAGCAACCTCCCGCGTGCATCCATAACTCAATAGTGTACGCTGTGGTGTTTACCATTTGTTAATTTGAGATCTGATTGGCTCATTCAGAAACTAAGTTACCTTTAATGTCAAGTACATTTTGAAATGGTGATGTACACAAGTCAAAACAGTCTCCCCTGGTAATGTTGCTCTTGCGGTAAGTTTTTGGACCGGTTTATGTTGCTTATCATAACATAGCTTGTAAGAGTCGTGCAATCAAACTCAATCATTGCACGAGCGTGCTTCCCACTGATTCACGCTAGTGATGTCAAATGCCTCGCGACACTTTGTTTTTCGCGCGAGTGACTTCGGCATTTCTCATTAAAAACCGGCTAAAACTTCCATAAAAATGTTAGACTAGACATGGCAACAAGCGAATAAGCCGATGAAGATCTGCCTAATTTTCCTTTGGGAATGGATTTTTTAACTCCCGAGAGAGAAGAGGAAAACGAAAAACTCAACGCCGATTTCATCTCATTTCGCGACTGTAAGTTCATTTCCACGCTTGAATACACCTGTCAGTTTTTTACCAATCCGAGACGAAATCATTGAAGCGTAGCAAAATACTTTTCCGAAACAAAATAAACAACGCATTTGAATCGTAGGAGAGGAAATTTCTGCCCTTTATACATACACTACAGCGTTGAAAATGTTAGAAAATGATTGGTTGTGTACAAATGTCACCCGGTATTTGTAATCTACAGTATCGGTTAAACAGATTTTCTCGCATCGCGCAAGCGAAGAATGGTGGATTTGTAGTTAAATGACGAAAAACAAAACGGCAGACAATTTGAATCAAATATCTGACGACGAAGAGTCAGAATGGCTGGCAAATATAGATCCAAGTTTACTAGATGAATCAAACGAAGAAGAACAGCTCGACGTCCAGGAAATTTCTTCCTTTAATTCATTGAAGAAAATAGAAACAGCAACAAAACAACGCGTCAGTATGGTACCGCTTCGCATACTTCTGTCACGCATTCCCCATAAACAAATATCCGCGAAATTCACCTGCACTGAACAACATAGATAACAGTTTGGCATGTTGGATAATAAATAACTTATTAGCTGTTTTTTCGCGTAGTATCGCGGAGTATTTTTACTCCTTTTTTGTATTTTCACACGCCCTGCGGGCTCGTCAAATTACGGTACAACTTGTAAAAATACTTAGCGATACTACACAAGAAAACTACTAGTAAGATTATGTATTAGCGCTGGTAAAAAGCGCGGAAAAACCATTGTGGCATTTTTTACAGAATTGTATAGTATCAGATGCCTTTTTGTTGCTGTGTATATAGACCATCGTGTATTCGACTCATTTCCAAAGTGTAACATTGTTGTCTGCTCTATTTAGTGTTGACATAAATAAAATAGGCAAACCTTAATTTAGAAATGTCATGTCATGTATTCCTCCATGTCATTGGTTTATTGAGGAACTTAGTTCCTATAGAGCAAAGTCCATTTTGCAAACCAAATCTGATTGGTTGACACAGGAACTTAGTTCCCAGAGAACTCATTAAACATGCATTTGAGATCTGATTGGCTCATTCAGGAACTAAGATACCTCAAATGTCAAGTACATTTTTAAATGGTGAAGTACAGTTTTAAATGGGGATGTGTTATTTGTAAAGATAACAGAATGGTCACAATTAGAAGGGGGACTTAACATCCCCTCTACCATTTGGCATGTCTTAAGTTAGCGATATGAACTTTATTTCATGCTCTGTTATGAATATATTGACTTTGTTCTTTACCCAGGAATCCTCTTCAGAGGACTGTAGGGACTCAGGTTTTGAAACTTGCAATACTTCTCAAGGTAATTACTGATAGCTTTTTTAAAGAGTCTTTGGTTGCATTTTTGGCTTACTGCATTCAGTAACATGACATGACACATGTTGTTTACCAATTGAGCAATTGCTGTAGGTGTTTTGCAAAAAAAGAGATCTAGCAAGGACAGATTTTGAAGAGAGGGCAAACCTCTTGTATTATCTGTAAGCCAGTATTTGCAAATTTGCGAGCTTTATTTTGTCGATTACCAAATGACTGATAGCTATAGTAGTATTAGTGTTTTGCTAATATTAGTACTATTCTTCACCAATTACTTATGTCACTAATTTTCTGGCATGGTTAAGTCATGGGAAAAGTTTGTGGCTGAGGCAATGAGGAGCTTGGTGTGAAAGTGCTAATTGCAAATAATCGTTTAGAAGGGGAGGCACCATAGGCCAGTTTTTGACCTAGAAACATACCTCAATGAAAAGATCTGTAAAACCCATAGGTGACTAAAGGGGGATAATAGGAAACCAGCCAAACCGGACCAGGGATCCATCATAAACAGATTGTAGGGGGTAACTTAGGTTAATTTTACCCTCCGGATGGTGGCAAGGTTATTGATAACATAACAGATCATATAAACAACTGCTGATACATAAAAGTGTTCAAGAGAGTGACTAAAAAGAAATATTTAGAAATTTCTAGAATACTTAGTCATGCTGACTTGGATGCATGAACTTTCTATGGAACTTTCTAGAACTTTTTGTTAGGTTTTGTTGTTATGATGTAATAGTACCAAAATAGTCTTAAGCTTCTGGAATATTCTGTATTACTTCGTAAATGTTCAGAAAGACTTAGTTGTGTAGTAGTTATTAGTTCCGGTTGTCAGGAGTGACTGACAGTTCAGAGAGCTATACCAAGGGAGAGAACTGTTGTGGAAGATTGTTAATTTCAAGCAACTTTGGAAAAGAAGTGAAGGTGTAGTCTGATCGTCCGGGTGAGTGTAGTCCTGAGAAGGACTGTTGTCGGTGGCAGTGACTGACGTTTCGACAACCTGTGCGGAAGTCATCATCAGAGTCAAGTGAGTCACTCACTTGACTCTGATGATGACTTCCGCACAGGTTGTCGAAACGTCAGTCACTGCCACCGACAACAGTCCTTCTCAGGACTACACTCACCCGGACGATCAGACTACACCTTCACATGTTACCCCCGGGTTCAAGCCATTTACTGCATTTGGAAAAGAAGTTGACTTTGTGCCAAAACACAGCTCACAATGAACATTCCTCAACACAAGAGCCAAGCAGATTTATACTCTAACTGGAGCTGAACCACCCCTCTTGTGAATAAATTCACCGAACACCTTTTTCTTTTGAAGGCTCTTCAAGGAATCAAACAAATCCTCTTCTTAGTGGAAGCATAACCAAATCTCCAGAACCTTGGCACGAATTCAGAGCAAATCCTGATGTTGAGGTAGGTGGACGATTTATTACAACATCTTACAACAGGGGTGTTATTTTACAGTGTACCTCAAATTCTAAAGATGCTGACTGTAAGTATTGCATTTGTTAGTATAGATGCATATATACACATATACATCCATCAAAATGCAGACTTCCTACACCCATTTTATGTCTAAAACAAAGTTGCAATTTGAAACTATACTTGAAATATATATCTCTTCTCTTCTCATAAAAGGGGTGAAGGACGATGCATGTATATTTCACAGAAGCTATAATTGTACTTTTCCTTTGTCCCTATAATTTCGTTTTTCACACTTTTTACTGGCAAACTAAAGGTGTATGTATTTTATAATAATTATGTTTGAAAACTGCAACATTTGGAAAACTATTGTTAGTATATATAAATAATGGCTACATGCTTAATTATATGTTTGCTTGGATTTGCAAAAAAACATGCCCTTTTTTTTGCAAGATCAACAGTCAGATTCATGCCCTACCACAGCTCAGCTAGTGGGTCAACACCCTGTGGTTGGAGGCTGGTTGAGAGTCCAAAGTAGCAGGCCTTAAGAAGGGTTGCAAAAGCTAGCCTGCTATGACTTTTGTTGTTGTCTGGCAGAAGGGCTTAAGGTCAAGGCCAGCATTGGGATGTTGCCTAGGGACTAGCCCAATAGATGGTGGGTCAGTGGAAGCTGTGTCTAAAGCTGAAGGGTAGGAAGGGTAGGGTTTGGACTCCTCAGCCTTTTACAGTTTGCCTGTAGGTTGAAAAGGGCTTCTTAGCTTATACTTTGACAAAGCATTGTCAGTGGGCTGAAATTAAATAGCTAGAGGGGGCTTGTAGTGTAGTACTGAAGCCACAAAGACACGCCACAAAGGCTTAAAAATAAACTCATGCTTTATTCCGAGCACGCAAAGTACATCACTCTTCACTTATCGCCATTGCACACTTTTAGTTCCTGGATATATTTACAAACAACTGCTGTCCTAATAAACTACAGTGCTTGAGTTTGAACGGGATGGGATTTTGAAGGGGGTATCACACGTGTTCCAGTTAGCCAGGCCAATGAAAATGCAGGGGGGGCTTAAAGTCAAGGCTGACACCTGCATGCATCCCAGGGTTGCAAATGGTCCTGTGTTTACAATAAGCTAGATCACTGTGGTGGTGGTGGGGGGGGGGGGGGGAGGAGTGGTGATGTTTATGATTCTACGGTTATGATACTTAAAGGAATCAATTTTTTGTCACATTTTTTGGACCAGTTAAATGGCCTTTTTCATTTTCCATAGAATAACAAGAAATTGAACCTTTTTTCCTATGAACACCAAGTTTACCACCATGTGGCTTCACATTGTTTGTTTTCCTTGTTTTCAGCTGTTTTACCCTCTCGATGAGGTTGAAAAGACTGTTAATGGTTATTCAGAGACTGATGATTCAATTGGTGATGCTTTTAAGGTTGCTTCCAGTAAGTATGATTTATAGGCCAAATTAATATGAGATCTGTTACTCATGTGAATCAATAGTTCCAGTTAGGTTTAAAATTTTATAATCCCTTTTTTGGGGGAGAGAAAGATCTGTTTGGCAAAGAGTTTTAAAGAAAGGAATAAAAGTGTTAGTCACATATGAAATTGGACCACAACATGTATATTATCTCAGTGGTTATTAAAATAATCTTGGTTAGATAGAAATCAATAATAACTAAGACTTGAAGAAATTATCTAAACTTTTTTTCAATACTAATACTGAACTAATTGCTGGAAAATTATGATAATAATAACAAGTTTATTCAAGTGTCAAGGTATTTACCGTAATTTCCAGCTGTTTATCCGCCACCCGGTTAGCTCCATTGGTTAGAGCGCTGGACTGTTGTGCGGGAGGTCGAGGTCGATGGTTCGAGCCGTGGCCGGACCAACACTCAAGGTCTTAAAATAACTGAGGAGAATGCACTACCTTTTTATAATATCAAAAAATGGACAGACATTCTAGTCTTCTCGGATAAGGATGGATAAACCTTAGGTCCCGTCTCCTGCATCTAGTAATTAGCTAATTTGGTTAGGCAGGGGACGTTAAAAAACCCACTCACAAGATTACTGTGATGTGGTCTGGCCTGTTTACTGGGATTGGGGGGGAGGGGGCATCTTCAAATAAGTTTCCTTCAATTGTTTGTAAACTGCTGATGCAGTCCGGCCAAAGTCCCCCCAAAAGTGTTGTGATGCGCATTTGATCATATTCACATGTTAATTTGCGCAATATAAATATTAAGTTATTAATCTGTTGATTTTGCCATATACACGCACCACTGTGGGTAATAGGGAGGTGCGGGTCATGTAACAATTTTGAAATCTACTGGTAGTTCAATTGAAAAAAAAATTCTCACTTACCTGCATGTCTACCTCGCAAATGAATGTTATTGTAGTAAGAGTGCCGCAAAGTGGCATGAAAACATTATGCTGACTCAAGTTTATTTCACACGCAATTAGTTGTGCAACGAACAAATTTTTATTGGCATGGATGTAAACAAATCCTTGATGGTGACAAAAATAATCCAAGGATATTCGGCACATCAGTAACAAATTTCCAGTTAACACTAGCTTGAGCTGAAGAGAATTTTCCCATTCTAAGGGACTTGTTAGGCCCAGTAGAACTGGAGATATCAATTTTTTTTGAGAAATCAACAAATTGACATGGCACTGAACGATGGCTTGCACAGAATGTGGCCATAAATTCACATTCTTTCAAGTATGAAACATTGTGAATTCCAAAGCCTTTTAGTGAAAATTTCCTCTGCTTTTTTAAGGCGCAGGTTATCCACCAGTGTGGGTAATCTACTGACTTTTTTCTTTTTGCTGTATCCAATTACCGGCCGGTGCAAGTAATCAGCCATGCAGGTAAATGGCTAGAAATCACCATCAATTTAAAAAATGCTTAAAAATGTGAAAAGATAATAACTAGAAAGAGAATATAAGAAGGATAGGGGTGGTGTGTGTTATAAAGTATTTCTCTTAGTGTTGAGAATGCTAGGATGTGAGCTGTAATGGGGTATCTCTAAACTGCTGGTTTGGTAATTTAATATCCCAAAAACTGTTAATTTATCAGCATTCATGTTGATAATGTGTTTCACTCTAATTTCAGCAAGCAGCTATGATCCAGACAGTGAAGGAACTATGCAAGACACTCTTTCAACAAATTGTAAGCTATTGTGATTATTAACAGTTAAACAATTTGAATCCATGCAGGTAACATTTTGATTGTCATGTACATCTATGTGAGAGTAGACCCAAGATGGGCTATTGACAGCAGTATAGGCTTAGATGCTGGCATAATTTTGGACATGATGCCATGGAGGTATAGCATCAAGGATTGATCATGCCTGCAAAATACCAAAATTCTTATACATAAACAGGTTAAAGTACATTTCTTGTTCTTTTATGATGAATTTTTCAGGTTTGTTTTCAAAATGCATGTCTGAAGTTCCATTTCTAGAACTGCTCTATAATTTTTTAGACTAGGTTACTATACAATCAAATTGTAAATAGTTCATTTATCTTAAGCATTTCTCCCATATCTCTTCCAGAAAATGATGAAATATAATAACCCTTTTCTTTCAATTTTACTTACTTTCATGTTGCCAACCATATCCATGCCAGTTTCTGTAGCTCCAAACAACGCAGAGGTTGAGCAAACAAACCAAGATGTTGCACAAGAAAATTGTAAGCTACAATGCAATTTTAATACAACCTGTAACTCCCAAGATCAAGTTAATTCTCCCCTCTAGCTGCCAGATATTTCCTTGTGAATTAGCATGAGAATTTGGTTTTAGATCAAGACAACAAATTTTAAATAATATTTATAAGTTTGTGGATTCTCATAACCTTTTGGTAGTTAATTTTTGGATTTTACAGGGAGAAGCTGCATGTTGATCACTTAATGTGGGAGTTAAGGGAATAATGAAATTTTTGGAGGGGATGATCTATTTTGAAGGATATTTCTCTTAAATGTACATGTCGCCATTTTCTTGATATTTGCAAATGGAGATGTATTAATATAATGTCCATTCTTAAAAGAAGATGAGTTTGATCCTGTATGTTTATAATTTGTTACTAAACATTAATTTTTATTTCTGGCCCATTAATAAAATTAAGAAAAGAGGCCTGGGGAATGTTTTTTAGACTGTGCAAGGGAGTCAATTAATTTTGTACTTAACTATGCATGGACTCTGATAAATGCTTTGATAACAATCTACTCTTTTAAGAAAACTTCTCTTTAACACTTTTCTTACACATTTAAGCCTGAAGTTAGTTATTAAAACATGTTTTCTCTCCATGCAGTGAGATAGTGCCTTTAATTTATCTGTGCAACAATGGCATGATTGAAACATAAATGAAATTTTGATTTCATGTCTCTTACCAATCTCATTGTAAATAACATTATTTTATAGCTCATTCCCAGGAGGAAATTGTAGAACCCACCCAGGATGTTGAACAAGAACAGAGTAAGTTTGCTTTTCAATAATTGGTATTCCATGGAGAAAACTTAAGTTCATTGAAATGAGAAATTCTATCTTCCATCTGCTGTTGATAAAAGAGATACAATGTACAACTGCTCATTATCTGTACAATAAGGACAGGTAATGACAAGATTTCGAGTGCAATGTAGTGTTAATTAATAAGCACAAGTAAATTTTTCAAAGAAAACAAAATTGTGCATGTGCTAGTCCAGTTTAACCAATTTGCATGAGAAGTCATGTTGTAACTAAGACTAATTTGCATGAAAAAGGCATCACAGTAAGTCAAGATTGGTGAAATTTTGACAGCAGATGCACTATTAATTTTGTAATTTGCACTAGTGTTACAACTATGCATTTGTGTTACAACTTTGCCTTTGTATTACATAGAATATGTGTTTTCAGCTAATCATATGTGCATAGCTTTTTCCAGTATACCATTGTGAACTGAATTCCCAGTTTTCTGAGAATTCCTAGGATCGAATTCCTAGGATTTCCCAGGAATTCTCAGCTATACAAACTACCTCTGACGAAAGGCTGACGCTCGAAACGTCAGCTTTTGTAATCGTTACGGTGGCCAATTTACCATTTCAACTTTGTTGATATACTCATATCACAGATTTGCTTTCTAACCTCGAAGGCTTCTTGGATTCAATGATCATAAAAGTTTTTATTGTTATGCAAAATGTCTCATGTCCACGGATGTGCCAAAATCATAAAACATAAACATCGTCATAAACGTGGATCAACGATTTGGTATGTGTATAAAATGAAGACCCAAAAACAAAGACCCACTGGTCAAAACCAAAGACCCTACAGTCTAAGATGAGGACCCTGCGGTCTAAAATGAAGACCCTCACTCAAACACCGTGGTCTAAACCAAAGACCCTGCGGTCTAAAACAAAGACCCTGCGGTCTAAAACGAAGACCCTGCGGTCTAAAAGGAAGACCCTGTGGTCTAAAATGAAGACCCTCACTCTAACACCGCGGTCTAAAATGAATACCCTTCAGTCTAAAACGAAGACCCTGCGGTCTAAAACGAAGACCCTGCGGTCTAAAACGAAGACCCTGCGGTCTAAAACGAAGACCGTGTGGTCTAAAATGAAGACCCTGCGGTCTAAAGCGAAGACCCTGCGGTCTAAAGCGAAGACCCTGTGGTCTAAAACGAAGACCCTGCGGTCTAAAATGAAGACCCTGCGGTCTAAAACGAAGACCCTGCGGTCTAAAACGATGACCCTGTTGTATAGAACAAAGACCCACCAGTCTAAAACTATGTACACTAAGCTAAGTTGTTTCCATTTCTGGAGTGCATAATTAATTAAAGTGCCATCTGAGCGCACACAACATATGTCAAATTGTGGAACGCAGTCATCAGACAGCTGTAAGCAAAAGCCTTTGAAATGTAAACGTGTTCTGATACAGAATGAAGAGACTGTTTCATTAAAAGTCAAATTTGTGTGATAAGACCAAAATGTAGTTTTCAAGTTTGTGTAAGAGATTTTTGACCTATATTAAAGCTAGGACAGTTCTGTAACTGTTGTTCGTTTTTACACTTGCCCAATATATAATAAATTACAAATTTTCACGGGGGCATTGCATGTGCTGTATTCAATTGTACAAGATTATTCATGTCACTTTGCAAGTTACGCACAGATGACCTTTGAGCCCAGCCTTTAAAATAGATCAAGCGTCCATCAAGCAGTAGGTCACAGTATGACGCAGTATCATTGAAGTCACCTCACTGTCATTTGCTCAATATGCATTTGACAAATCTAAAATTTAATGTTAGTGGTGAGGAAATGTACCAAACTCGTCACTAAAACGTACATTTCAACGCTTGGAATTTGACTACATTACACAATTTGACACGTTGTGTGTGCGCTCAGATGTAGGTGCTCAGATGACATTTCAATTTATGTGCTACAGAAATGGGAGCAACTTAGCTTAGTGTATATGGTTTTAGACCAGTGAGTCTTCATTTTAGACCACAGGGTCCTCGTTTTAGACTAGTGGGTCTTCGTTTTAGACCAGTGGGTCCTCGTTTTAGACTGCAGGGTCTGTTTTAGACTGCAGGGTCTTTGTTTTAGACCTCAAAGTCTTCGTTTTGGACCACAGGGTCTTCGTTTTAGACCAGTGGGTCTTTGGTCTTCGGTCTTCATTTTTGGGTCTTCATTTTAGACACATCCAATGATTTGGAATGTGCACATCCATTTTTAAGTGAGAATTCCAATTCACCTTAGGTGCTTCCTTGAATCTCTTGTACAAATGTTTCTTCATTATGAGACACACTTGACTCTGTTGGCACCGCTGCTAGTTCAGTGGAAGCGAAAGAGTAAGGAATCAAGATGGGTGTGTTGGAATGTGTTGCTGAACGCTTGTTATGGTCAAACTTTGTTGATTTGGGTACTGGTACACTGTGATCATCTAGGGAGCTCTTATACTTCCTAAGGTGGTATCCATCTGTTATAATAATGAGGGTAAAACATGTTTGTAATCACTGTCAAAGTTGTGATTGGCTTGTGTTATCTCCCACCTTTGACATGAACATAACTCAAGTCAGGGTTTTGGGTCTTTGTTTCCTCGACAGCTCTTAGCCACGAATCGTGCATTTGTGGTACATTCAATTCTTCTCGATTATTTCTACGTAGATTGAGTTCACATCATTCTCTTTATCGTCATCAAAACATGGATACAAGATTAATCCATTGTTTAAAAGCAGGCAATAGGTCAGAGAACTTAAGAGCAAATGCGGCCAAAAATTGAATGTGGCAACAGCTAAAAATTGATTTGGCTCATATTCTCAAGTTAGGTGGGTCTTACAGTGAAACAAACCACTGCATACTTCATTTGGCTAAATATCAATCCATTTTCGAGAAAATCGATAATAACTGAATTCCACCAAAATGCTGCTTTAAAAGCTCAAAAATTTTTAGACCAATCTCGGAGTGCCAAGCCACAAATTGAAAACACTTGGACCGATGAAAAGTACCAAATCTTGAAAAACAATATCAAAACATAATTATGTTGACAGCAATTTGAGCAATTGTTGATTGTTTTGTGTACAAATTCTAATTGAATTTATCCGTCCTTCATCTAACTTAATTAAAAATGGGTCAAAAGTAACCTGTTATTTAACTATGTGCTAAACAAAGTAATCAACTGAAAATCTGGCTTTTGGAAGGCGAAGTGTAGTTCTTTTGAATTTCCAAAGGATTTCCTGGGGAAATGGTTCAGTGTCATTTCATTCAATTTTGAAGTAGGATAAAATGTGCTGATTTGATGGTGCCGTCAGTTAGTCGAAAATGTACACATCCACACACAAACTTGATTGTTTTGCATTTCACATCCAAAATACATGTCCTTGTAAATTAGTCTGAGAATTTGTTTTTAGATCCAGATAACAGATTCTAGACGTGATAATGTAAGTTTCAGGATTTTCATTACCTGTTTGCGGGATACATACATGTTTGGATTTTACACGGAGAAGTTGCATTTTAATCACTTCTGAGAGTTAAGGGGTTAGTGAGTTTTATGGAAGGGACAATCTATTTTATACGATATTTCCTTTAAAATCTACCTGTGGCCCCTTTCCTAATAATTTTATTTGCAAATGAAAGTAGTACATGAATGTCCTTTCTTAAAAAAAGCTGAATTCGACCCCTTTTTCATAATTTTTCATTTAACATTGCTTTTATTTCTGGCCCATTAAAGAAAAGGGCCAAGGGAATGTTCTTGAGACTGTGCAGGGGGAGTCGTTCAATACTATGAGTGGACTGAAAAATGTTCTGATGACACTCTAATATATTTACAAAACACTTTAATTGCTTTCACTTGCTTTTTGCTTGAAGTTGGTTTAATTTGTCTTATTTGGGCATGTCTTCTCTCTAGTGGGTCAGTACCTTTACGCAGGTGCACCAATGCCATATGAAGCATTAATTAAATTTTGCTTTCATGTCTCTCACTAGTCTCATTGTTTAAAACATTAATTTTATAGCTCATTCCCTCATGGAAGTTGTAGAACCCACTCAGGATGTTGAACAAGATCAGTGTAAGTTTGCTTTTCAGTAATTGGTATCCCATGAAGAAAACTTAAGTTCATTGAAATGAGAAAATTATATCTTCTATCTGCTGTTGATAAAAGAGATGCAACCACCACTTATTACCTGTACAATAAGCACAGGTAATAACATGATTTTGAGTGCAATTTGGTGTTCACAAACACAAGAAAATTTTTCAAAGACAACAAAATTGGGGGCTAGTGCGATTTGTTGTCATTGAAGAATTTACAAGTACTTATTTAAACCAAATTGCATGACATCACCTAAAGTCAAGACAGGCGAAATTTTGACGGCATGCACACTATTTGTTATTTGCACACGTGTTACAACTTCGCATTAGTGTTACATAAATTTGAATTTGTTTTCAGCCAATCATATGTGCATGATTTTTTCATTTATATTATTACAGTTAATAAACCAACTATATTTATTGTTACAGCTGGCACACAAATGAAAATGTTCAATGCATAAAATTCAATTTTTGAATCAAGAATGTTAATGATGAGAATTCATTTGGGGAAATGAAAGATGTAAATAAAATGTAAAAAAAATGTGAGATCAACAGCTGTTTAACAGTTTCCATTCCCTCTAAAAGTTTGGTAATGAATGAAGTTAAACATACTTTTAAGGCTCACAATAAAGAATATAGATTTGAAGTGATTATCTAAACTGACCATTCATGAAATGGTCCTCATGCCAGTTGCTTGTTTTTTCAGGCACCATCGACCATTAATTTGTCTCGAAGCATGTCTACCTCTTTTAAAGTATAATAGTATTATTCTTTTGACAGTTAAAATGATATTTTGCAATGGTTTCTGTTATTTTAGTGGTTCGTGAGATCTGTCCTTCATGGAGTCCTTTGGAGGTTAGTTTTGATTGCTTTATCTATCTCTGGTTTTTATGCTATTTAAAAAGTAATCTGAGCCTAATAGGAATTAATGCAATTTGGAAGCTTAATTGGAAGGCAAAAAGGATTGTTATTTTTTGGTGCAATAGCATCATACAATAAATTTCATAATTTATAACATAATTTTCATGTGCAGGGTGGAGGACATTTCCAGATATCTGTGAAAAAAGATCTTTCCAAGCACGTTAAATCTGGATATGCCTTTTTTGGAGATGAGCTGGTTAATTTAGAAAATTTTAACAGTTTAACTTGGAAAGGGGTAATTCCAGGTAATCACCTTATATGTTCTGTGATTCACATTGTGACCTTGTTGAGGGTGGTATTGAGATGTTTGGTTAATTTTAAGATTGCTTTTTCAGATTTTGTGCCAAAAAAACCTCCATTTTTCAGTTTTGAGGTTTATCGCAGTTTTTGGATTTTCCATTTTGTACCATTTAGTTTTTGGTTTTCTTTTATCTGATTTGATAACCAAAGTGGTTTCCCTATTAGGGTTCGATCCCCTTTGTCTTTCATCTGAGCTGAGTGAAAATCATGTGCCTCCACTGATCTTAAATAGCTGTGAAACCTCTGTATAAAGCTCCATCTTCACCACTATTTCAGATCAATTAGGATTTCGATTACTGGGATGTGGAAATTTTATCACTGGTTTTGATGGTTTTGCATGCGCTGTTTTTGGGTTTTGACCGGATTTTTTTCCAGTTTTGGACGATTTTTCTACATTTTTGCAGTTTCCAGTAGACCCCAATGCCCCCCACCTTGACTTCTCCTACTCTTGTAAAATCCAAATAAAATTAATGCCAGTTTGTTAAAGAGGAAAACATTAAATTTTTTCTTAGAGAGCAAGTTTTTGTAATATTTCAGATGGTTTATGAGTAGCAAATTCATATTACATTATCTTTGGTTTATTTGAGTGATCAACAGATCCCCAGATATTTTATGTGAATTGTCTTTAGGGATTGGTGGAGATTGAAGCCTGGAAAAAATCTGTTAGGGTCATCAAAGTGTGTGACCTTTTTTCAGGCTTACATTCCTACAATTTCTATCAACTGATATTATGAATCACATTGTACCAGCCAGGATTAGGTATCCATCTCAGATTTGTTCAACCAATCTCATTTTTGGAATTGAGACAGTTAAAGCTTCTGTTACTATTGTTACCTTTTATTTGTTAAATTTAGCTTCCCAAGAACCAGGTGTGGTTGCAGTGCATGTTTTTTCAGATACCACGCAATTTCTGGGTAAAACCACATTTACGTATGAAGATATGCGGAAAAACGTTGTCTCCCAAGCAGTAGACCAAGGTGGAGACGGGCTGTCTGATCTGTTGTCTCTGATTGCAAAACATGTTTGGAGTCAAAGCTCATCTATGAAGCAAAATTCAGGTGAATCTTAGTGAGCAAATACAGTCCAACCCCTATTAAGCAGCCACACTCGGGGAAATGTAAAGTGGCTGCATAATAGGGATTTGTCAGGAATTGGTCTGAAACTTACGTAAAACGTCCATGTATTCAAATACAAGCATGCTGAAAGGCTCTTAACCTCTGCTGGACACAATAAAGCATTGAAAAATCGCACAAAACCAATTTTAAGAAAATGCTGAGATAAGGTCACAACATGAATCAGTTACATTGAAAAGTTAGTGACATGTAATGACATGGTAACATTAATTCAATGATTAATTGCATAAATTCAATTTTAAGGACATTTGACGATGAGGTCTCAAGAAGAACCAAATAACACATAAAACTTTCGATATTGACAAAACAATCATACATGCTGCAAAAGCAAAAGATCGTTACATAAAATAATCCTGGAGACTCGTTTGTCACCTTGGAGCTCGAAGTGGTTCAATAAATGTGTGTTTAGATGTATTTAGCAGTCGTTGCTGTCTATTTCAGAATCTTATCTGTCATCACCTTATCACAAACAAATCCAAAGCACGCGTATTTGATTTTGGGTGGCGGCTTAATAGGGGTAAAACACAATAAAAACCTCCATTGGGAAGACCAAAAGGTGGCCACGGTCGCTTAATAGGGGTGGCCATTTAATAGGGGTTTCATTTATAGTATTTGACTGAAAATAATTTCGGGACTTTAATGACTGGCTTCTTAATAAGGGGTGGCCGCTCAATAGGGGTTGGACTGTAAATGGAAATATCACCTACACTAAACATGCATTCATCAATCCATGACAAAATTTAATAACATTACACACAGTGGTGACATGGGCAGCCTGGAGGCTATGACTTCCATAGCAATTTGATATAGAAATGTTGCCTAAAATTTGGCTAATAATGTAGAGCCCTTCAATTCATTCTGGCTTTTCAACAGTTGTCTCATGTACATACAGTTTAGGTAATTGTTTAAGTTATGATTATTTAGGATTAGAAGGTCATATACATTGTGGCATTGTCCCTCATTGTGCTGTATTCTTAATATGAATTGATAGAGCAAGCAACAGGTGCTCTGAATGGTAGTTGTCAGAAGAGACCTTCACCAGCCGAGAATAATATCATGGATGACAAGTGCGAAGACTTTGGACAATACTTCCAAGATATAGTGAAATGGTAAATCTTTTAATTGTATTTGGAGGTCATTGCATGAGAGTCAGCATTATTTTGTACTCTGTGAAAAAATTTGGTTTTTAGTTTTTTGTCCTTTGTTCACTGATACTCAAGTTAATTACAAAATGAAAAAGACTGATAAATGACAGAAAGTGTGTATAAATAACTCGTAAGGAATCTGGATTGCTATGATAAGTACTACATATCTTTGCAAAACTATATAAGCTGCATGTTTGGTCACATATATTTCCTAGAACTGTGTTATTTACAGGTTATCAGAGGAAAGCTTCCACCCAGGTCATTCCAATACAGATGTGTGGTTGAAACTTTCCAAAGCTATTTATGGGCTATGCAAAAAACTGGGTGAGTTTGAATTGATTTGAATGAGCAATTGCTTTGCTATTTTGCAGTCGAATAGAACTGTACTTCTCTGTGATCTTTTGTTGTCACTCCACAATTACACTTCTTGCCTTCCCTTCCTACACTGAAGGATTAAGCATTAATTTTGGATTGAAACAAAGTTGATTTTGTCTAAATTTTTCTACAACTTTTTCTTGTTACTCCTGCAAGATAATATTACATCAGTATAACCATTGTTAATTTTTTTTATGAAGGGTCACTAAGCCTTTCAATTAATGTGATTTGATCTTTGTCACAGATTCTGCGGGAGATGAGCAGAATTTTACAAGCGATCAGCATGCATCCCCTCAAGAAAGTGAAGCCAGTTATTTTGCTGATGCTGAGACTTCTTCATGTACATCATCCAACAGTGCTTCATCGCCTGATCCAGAAGACTGGAGTCAACCTCCCAATGGTAAGTGATTTGGTTCTAATTTGATTGATCCTCCTGTTTTATAGACTCATTTTTCGTTAAACAAAAATGTTTTTGGAATTCAGTGAATGGTGACTTACATTCATGCATTAAAAGCAAAACACAGCAGTACTTTGTATTATGTGTTGTTACATTAGGGTGAATACATTTGCTTTGTTAACTTTTTTTTCATACCACCACATTTCATCTCGGCATTGATGATTAGTACTAAGTTCTTCTTTAAAAATACATAACTGAAGTGGTATTTATATATCTTATTTTCTGGTTTCTTCACTTTCATTACCCTTGCCAAATACTAAACCAGGAATACCTAAAATAGCTGTTCCCATATCGGAACCAATTGAGTATTTATTCAAAGTTAGTGACAAGGAAACTAATGGGAGCCATGAAATACTAGCACCATTGACAGGTTTCATCAGTCAGCCTTCAGTTCCTAAGACTGAGGATGATGGGAATGAGAAGCACCCTTGGTGGAATAAGTCTTCTTCGGAACCACACAGGACAGATGACAACCTACTGAATGATGACTATAATGCAGTAGAGGATATAACTAAAAAATTTGAGTCATTCCCTGCTTTGCAAAATGATACAGATCATCACAGGGACAGTGAATTGAACACAGCTTCTACTTGGGGGAAAGATAAAAAAACACCTGCTGTTCAAGAATGTGAAGAAACTGGTAAGTATTTTTGTCATAATAAAATTGAGAATATACAGTAGTTAGCTTCGCCTTGTATAAACTCATATCCTTTGGGAAACAAGGAGATACAGTAAGTTAATAAAACTTTTAATCTAATTTTAATCATTTTGTTGATACTATTAGTACCATTCTGGAGTTACTATCAGAGTTATGATTTAAACTTTTGTTTAAATTTCAAATGATCATGAGACAGCTGATATTTTAATTTTTTGTGTTTTGTTCAGCTCACTTTGAAACCTAGTGGGGAAAGCTCATTTAACCCGAATTTTTGTGATATTTGTTATCGATGAAATAAACCTTTTTCTCTAATTGACAAGTTGCCAAAAGTTACAAAATAGTGAAATTCAGTAATGGTATGAAACATCATGCTGTCCTATTTTCTCTTGATGTGTTGTGCTCACTATGAATGAGGGCAAATGGATATGTAACAGAGGTAAGGTTAAAACTGTGTCAATGCTGCAGTCTCTCTTATGAAATCTGGGAGCCCAAGGGACATTTTCAGGGGTACTGGCATGTGCTTTTTCTTGTTTTGCTCTGCTTACTTTGTTTCCCTCCCTTCCTCTCCTCTCCTCCCCCCCCCCCTCAATTTAGTCGTGGATACCCAAAATGCCAGAAGTGTGGAATGACTATTGTTAGGGGTCAGTCAATATGCAAATTTGTTACTCACTCAGATGTAAACAAATGGCTATGTCAACAGCAGGCCAATTGGTAAAGATTTTCCAAAATAATACTGGAACCCTTCTATCAGCTTCTTATCGTTCAAATATGATTCATCTTTTCTTTGAGTGACTTTCATGTAAAACCAAGTCAAAGCTCTTTGAAAAAGCTCATGATAGTGTTTTACATCATGTAATAATGTACAGTAATAAGGTTATGTCAGAAAATGTACATGGCAGAGTTTTTCATTATATAACTATTGGTAAGACCAAATAAAACGAGGGTTTTAATTTTATTTGATGTAAACACAACATTACAATTCCTTTTTTTCTTCGCGCATAAGCAGTTTTGGGTATAGCGTTGCAACAGTTGCGATGGCCAGCGGCTGCTCCATCCTCCCCCTTAGTGAGTCAATAAGACGAATGACAACCTAAAAACAACCTAAATGAACCTTATAGATCACAAACAACAAACAGTTTCCATGAAAGGGCTATAAGTGTTCTCAGTTACATCACAATTCAACATCGCTCCCTTTAAACAGATTCCTCCTACAGGCATAACTTTGCGGCAGGTTGCATCAGGGTTCCGTTAAGAGTTTTCACATCTGCGATACAAACTCTGCCATCTTTCCCAGGGAATGTCTTCAGAATTCGTCCAAGGGGCCAATGTGACCGAGGTGCATCATCATCGTTCATTAGAATAAGATCTCCTTCCTTCAAGTTCCTTCGTTCTTTATTCCATTTTGGGCGCATTGTCAAGGTAGGTAAGTATTCTTTACACCACCTCTGCCATATCATGTCAGCTAGTGCTCGGACCATTCTCCATCTCTTGCAGCTATTAATTTCTCGCCCCTCAAATTGGCCAGGCGGACTGTTTGGCAAGGCTCGTCCGATGAGAAAATGGTTTGGCGTCAGTGCTTCGAAATCGTTGAGGTCATCGCTGACGGGAGTGAGGGGTCGACTATTAACAATAGCCTCTGTCTCGACAAGGACTGTATGGAGTGCTTCCTCTGGTAACACCTGGTTATTTATGACAGTCTTCATAACTATTTTGACCTGCTTGACCATTGACTCAAATATTTCTCCCTGTGTGGGGACAATGGTGGGTTGAAGTACCAGGTGATCCCCTCTCGGGCCAGTTCACCGGTGATTCGTCCCAGACTCGATGACCTCAAAGCTTCACCTAACTTTCTGTTCGCTCCCACAAAATTAGTTCCGTTGTCTGAACAGATTGTCTCAGGGTTGCCTCTTCTCCCACAAAACCTTCTCAACGTCATGATGAACAAATCAGTACTCAGATCGCCTGCCACCTCCAGGTGGACCACATGGGTAGTAAGGCACGTGAAGATACACCCCCACCTCTTCTCAGTCACTCTTCCCCTCTTGACACAAATTGGACCAAAACAATCCACACCCATGTTGGTAAATGTACGCTTTGCAGAGGGCAAGTTGCTCTCTGGGTAAAGAGGCCATCACAGGAACGGTTGGCTTAGCTCTCCTTCTCTTGCAAAGAAGACATTCATTCATTTAGGTGTAATGTAGAAGTATTTGTAATGAATGACCTGCCTTGTAATTCAGTGTATGCTGCAAAAAGGTTAAATGAACGATTATTATTATTATTATTATTATTATGGTTCTTCTAATAAATGACCTTCGTCGGAGGATCCAGAACTGTTGGCACACGAGAGCCAGTGTGTGCTCCCTTCCTATGTGGAAGTGTCTTTCGTGGATGTCTTGAACCAACAATCTGAACAGGGGATGTACTGGGGAAAGTAATGCTTAATTTTTTGCTTCAAATGGTATTGGAGCTTTAGTCAGCCAACCTCAAACTCTGATAATTCCATCAGCGAGGACTGGTTGCATTGGAAGTAGTGAACTGTTAGACAAGAGAGCTCAGTTCGCTTGCAGATCAATGTAGTCGTCCTTAAACGACTCAATTTGAGCTTGTTTACACAAGGCTAGTGAGACTTTGAGATCGGCGGCACTCAAACACATGGTTTGACGTTCTGGAGTTGGATTCATCTTCTTCGTTTTACACCTCAGAATGAATTTGTATCTCATCCACCAAGTGTACTGCCAACATAGCTTTCTCCTAGAGGAGTACTTCTTCCATTGCACCATATTGATAGATGAAGTAGTGGACACTGCAAGGACTGAGCCCTTAATTCCTAGCTCAGTTTCATCCACAACTGGTACTTCCTTGGTACTCGGCCATTCTGCTTCAGGCAACATTAGAAACTCTGGACGACTGATCCATCAACATTGCGGAGTCAACTCCTGCATATCCTTCTCTTGTGCAGTCATTGGCCACATTTATTTTGCCAGGAATGTGATGCCACTCTTTAACGTCGAAGTTCGAGGCGATTTCAGTGACTTGGTGCGACACATACTTGCTAAATCTCCACTGGGTGTTGCTAAGGTAGTGAAGCACTATCCTGGAGTCACTCCAGAAGTGCGTTTTGTGGATTTCAGTGTCGATTTCCTCCACTACCTTAGACCTCAGCCTAATAGCTACAATGGCAGCATGTAACTCCAGATGTGGAATGGTCAAAGCTTTGATTGGCACAAGCCTAATCTTACTTAAAACAAAGCTCACTGTGACATCTCCACAAGTCTAGCTTAGTTTAGTTTATTAGCTCCGCCGACAGGGAGGGACACCACAACAGCTTTCGCCAATTACTTTGGGCCCAGTAAACCCACCCATTCCAGCCCAGGGGAGGACATCCATCACACAGTAATTTCGTGGGTGGGAAATTAATGTCTCCTACCCCTAACCCTCCATTTATTCGTCCCTATCCGAGAAGACTAGAATATGTAACCATTTCTTGATGTTATAGAAAGGCGGCATGTTCTTCTCAATTATTTTAAGACCTTGAGTGTTGGTCTGGCCGGGGCTCAAACCCTCGACCTCCCACACAACAGTCCAGCATTCTATCGATTGAGCTAACCGGAAATACGCAACTGCTCTGTAATCGAGTTCTGACATGTGGCAGAATACGAGTAGTTGTACATTTAGGCATTGGTCACAATGGAAGCCATACTACCAGGGAATCATGATCGTTTGGGAGGATTTCAAATCTTCTTTCCAACCTTGCCATTTCTGGAGGATATCAGTGGGCAACTCGCTATCCCACTCAATCTGGCGTCTCCACAACTCTTGGATGATCAGTTTATTTTTACGTAGGGCACGACAAGGCCCAGGGGATGGAAACGCTGCTCACGGCACTCAATATTCCTCGCTTGGTGTTTGGGAATTCACTCTTCGCTGGTTCAAGACTCAGCAGATCTTGCTCTTCACACCACTTGACACCTAAGGTTCTTTGTTAAGGCAATCCATTACAATCTAAATGAACAATGTCGCCCACCACCTCGGACAAAGGGATTGCTGTGAGCACTTCTCGGCTGTTTGACATCCACTTCTTTAGTTGAAACCCGCCAGTTGCTAGGATTCCTATTAAATCTTTAGCTAGACCAGTGGCTTCATCACAGTTTTGCTTCGATGCTAGGAGGTCATCCAAATAGAAATTACGTCGAACAGCATTGATTGCATCCTTGCTGAATTTCCCTTGCTGATCACAAGCAGTTCTCTGCAATGCGTAGTTTGTGCAACACGGTGAATCCACAGCGTCAAGAACGTGAACAGTCATCTTATATTCATTTGGTCTCTTCGTTTCATCTAAGTCTCTCCACAAGAAGAGCAAAGAGTCTCTATCCTCTTCACAAACTCTCACTTGATGAAAAATTTGTTCAATGTCCGCCACTATGCCTATCCTTCCAGTTCGAAATCTCATAAGGACCCCTACCAAATTGATCAACATGTGGGTGCCAGTCAGAAGCTTGTTATTCAAGGAAACACCATCAATTTTTTATGCTGTGTCAAAGACCACACGCCAAGCCTTTCCAGGCTTGTTCGGATTAACAACTGCATGGTGTGGTAAGTATCATGTTATTGGGGTTATCACTTTGGCCTCTTCTTGTGTCATCCTTTGGACGTGTTCTTTAGTGACCCAATCGTTGATGACATTATAATATTTCTCTGCTAGCTCTGGGTTTTTCTTGGGTTTCTTCTCAGCGGAATGAAGTCTTGAAACTGCCATAGCATAATTGTTAGGCAAGACTGGTTCACATTTCCATAACAGTGCTGTTTTGTAGTGGCCTTCCTCCTTGACTGTGTTACTTTCAAAGGTGGCCAGCACTTGTTTATCTTCAACTGACAAGGTGGACTCAGAGAGAACCCGCTTGGTTGCGTAAGAGTCGATCTCCCAAAATCATTCCATTTGATGCTGCAATGTAGTCTCTCTATCTGATGCAAGAAAGTTTGCATTAATCGTTTCACAGTGTCCTTGATTCACATTTCCAAACAGCATCCATCCAAGAGGGGTCTTTACCGTGATAGGCTCATCCCGTCTCCCCTGGTGGACTTTAAGGTGATTCAATAAGTGAGCCATATCAGCTGCAATGAGAATCATCACGTCACCACCTTGAAGTTCAGGAAGATCTATGTCAGATAAGTGATTCCACTGCTCGACGGTCCTTTTCTTTGACAACTTGAAAACTGGAATGTTGAGTTTGTTGATGACTCAATCTCCATGCACCATAACCAGATCTGGCAGTTCTGTAGAGGAAAGACTAAAGGTTACCCTGTCCAAGTTCTGAGTAGTAGCTTCATTTGTATTTGTATTTGTATTTAAGGGTTTGTACAGTGTACAGGCACGAGAACAATAGGACACGTAGTCCACTACCAGGTTCACCCTCCTAAACCAATCCCAACCCACCCATCTCACCCCAGGGGAGGACATCCATCACACAGTAATCTCGTGCGTGGGAAATTAATGTCTCCTACCCCTAACCCTGCAGGAGACAGGACCTCCATTTATTTGTCGCTCTCCGAGAAGACTAGAGTTTCTAACCATTCTTGATGTTATAGAGAGGTAGCATATTCTTCTCAATTACTTTAAAGACCTTGAGTGTTGGTGCGGCCAGGGCTCAAACCCTCGACCTCCCGCACAACTTTGCAGCACTCTATCCACTGAGCAAACTGGGAGGTGGTGATTGCCAACTGTATTAATGTTAAGACGGTATGTCTCGCCAACAAGTTGTAAGCGTTCAGCTAAATCTTTCCTAATCAGAGTTGAGTCACTTCCAGGATCAAGAACAGCATATGTGTCAACCATGTTCCCTTGACTATGAATTTGAACTGGGAGCACTTGAAGGGGGACCTTCCGCTGAGGTTGAAAACAAACTTGGTTGATGTTGGTCGGAACGATGGGCAACGAATTTGACACTGGTTCTGGGTAATGAGCATTTTCCTTTGGAGAAGCCAATGGTTGGATAAAGCTACTTTCGTTGCTGGTGAGACTAGGAGGCGACTCTACGCAAAGATCCTTAGGTAAAAGGGTGTGATGGGTATGCCTGCACCGTTCTTTAAGACAATGCTTTGTACTCAGACAATTCTTGCCTTGGTGGTTCGTTTTCAAATAATTGAAACAAACTCCATGCTCCCTTGCAATTTTCGCCTTTCTTGTAGGTGCTTAGACTTAAAGGCAGGACAGAAGGCAACAGGGTGCTTGTACTTGCAGATGACACCCCTTTTCATTGGATGGGGCTTTCTCCTGCTCTTTGTTCAATGACTGGGTTTGGGCTTGCTAATGCAAACTAACAAGTCGCTGCTGTTGCTTGAGGCATCAGGAGACTTTCCTGTTGTCGTGGCGAGGGAATTTAACTTAAGATTTGGCTTTGCTTTGGGGTACCTTTGTTTCTCGTTCCATTTTTCGCATATGAAATCTTCAAGGGGGTTAAACAGTGTTTCTACTCGCTTGCGTTACCATTTCTCAAACTCTACCAGGGTGGATCTATCAATGCGTCCATCTATGCATTCATACCATCTTACTCGGAGTTTCATGGGTAACCTCATAGTTGCCCTGCTGAGATACTCTGGGGTTTGGAGAATAGCTGACTGACTCATCTTTACACACCATGTCGTACATGCCTTAACTTGGTAATAGCAGTCACGCAATACTTGCCTATCATTTGAGGGTACATAGGCACTGTTAAGCATGTCATTCAGATAAGCTGTGGCCACACTGTTGGGGCTCCCAAACTGACATTTCAATGCCTTAAGGGGCTGTTGGGTAACTATGACCTGTAACACCTAGAGTTTCCACTGCTTTCTTAGCTTCCCCTTGAAGATTTTGGAATAGTCAGTGAGGGTTGTCTTGTTGTTAATTTGATTACGAAACCTCTCGATGAATTTAAGCCACTTGATAGGTTTTCCTGTGAATTTGAAGAGGTCAAGCAGTGGTAATCACTGCTGTTCCTGAGTTCGCAGAAGAGCTACACTTGAATTTGTTTATAAGCTAGTAAAGGACCTCATAAAGGCTGTTTCTTAGCCCTCTCTCAATTTATCAATAAATGTATCCACTGGTTCTTCTACTGGTAGTGAATAACTGTCATTTCTACTAGGTCTACCGAAGTAAGGGGTTGATGTGCTCCGGCTGGCTGGGGCCCATTGTGTTACATAAGATGGCTGAGAGTGGTTTGATGGGGCAGTGAGGTTTGACTTGTGAGGAGTTTGGGTTAAGTTGTCATGGCAACTACCACTAGGCATTGATGCCAGAACAACACTGCTATCCCCCACTAGGGAACCAACTGTTGGAGGGAGTTCTTCACCAGGCCCACGGGAAAATTAACAGAGGTTGTTGCAAGAGCAGCTGTCTTACTATTATCAAATGACCCAGGTTTGGGCTGGGACGTGGTCACATAGCCAGGTGAAGACAAATCTCTACAAGATGGAGGCCTCAAGGCTAGACTAACAGGGGTAGCTGTAGTTTGAGACGAGTATTGTCTTTCAGGTCTGTATAATCCCCTTTGAGGAGACTGCACTGCTGTACTGAGTGTTACAATATCTGATTCACTTGCTTGGGCAACTGGTACCTGAGTAGAGCCTAAAGTGAGGCTATTGCCATGAGCTGCATGGAACTCTAGATTCTTTACTGGCAAGGGCTTGGAAATTGCACGCAATGGAGAGTATTCATGAGACAACTTTTCTATCCCGAGATGACTCTGTATAAACATCTCCTTTGAGTTCTTGGAAAACGTATCCCTTAGTAATCCCGGGTTCAACTTTAGTACAAGGACTATCTTTGCGTTCACCTCAAGAGGTTGTTTTAGGACTGGGCACTACATAATGTTTCAAAGATGGCGAAGATTTACTGACCTTGAAGATTTCATCATAAGAGGCCTTTCCTCTGTTAAATTCTTGACCCAGTATTTCAGGCTCAAGGTGTGCCACTTCAGCTTGATTTTGAGCGGAAATCACAGCCATTTCGTCTTCTCTTTTCCTTCGCAGTAGGTCGAGCTCTCGTTTTTGACATTCAAGTTTCCACTCTAATTCCCTTTGAGCCATTTCGTCTTGAAACTCCGGTTCGCGTACTTCATTGTCTCTCTTAACTCATTCGGCAAGCAGTTTTGCTTGAAGGCTTGCAATGGAGGCCTTTATTTTGGCCTCTCTTCTTCTCTTTGACGAGGACAATGAAAAACTAGAGCGAGAAAGCACTTTTAAATGACCAGAATCGACCTTACTCTGCTTACCAAATCTTCAGGAGTCACTTCAAGGCTGCTGTGAAAGGGTGATATCACACATTCGTTGACCAAGTGCCATGATTCTTGATTGCTCGTCGTGAGCGGCTGATTTGCATCCGGCCCAAAATTGGACCAAAATGGACCAAAATTGGTAGGACCAAATAAAACGAGAGTTGTAATATTATTCAACTTGAACACAGCGTTACAATTCCTCTTTTTCTTGGCACGCAAGCAGTATTACGTATAGCGTTGCAACAGTTGCAATGGCCAGCGGCCGCTCCAACTATTGTGAGGTAAGCACAGGGAATGCACATGGCAGCTATTTGCAGTGCGTGATATGGTAATGGCGGAAGATGCCCACTGTAGTATTTAATTAACATTGCCTTATCATAGTTAGCAAAGTTGAAACCTTCAGTTTCAATATCTTGATACTTCAGTTAATATTTACTCTAATAAGAAGAAAATTTGATCTTTTATTTATGGAAGCTATTTGCAGTGCGTGATATGGTAATGGCAGAAGATGCCCACTCTAGTATTTAATTAACATTGCCTTATCATAGTTAGCAAAGTTGAAACCTTCAGTTTCAATATCTTGATACTTCAGTTAATATTTGCTCTAATAAGAAGAAAATTTGATCTTTTATTTATTATGTAAAGTGCCATAGTGT
The DNA here is from genome assembly GCF_964205215.1 of Stylophora pistillata. Classification (NCBI taxonomy): domain Eukaryota; kingdom Metazoa; phylum Cnidaria; class Anthozoa; order Scleractinia; family Pocilloporidae; genus Stylophora; species Stylophora pistillata. The sequence continues at coordinate 9,543,546 of NC_142526.1, read as the reverse complement.
GGCCTAAACTCATATTCCTCTCTGAAAAGGTAGAACATGGCACCCCTAATATTGAGTCTGTTTTTAAGCATTTGTGGAATTGAGTTGCCCAACTACATGCTCTTAAAGTTTGGTGAACCTCTTACAGTTCAGTCAGTGCAGTTCACACCATTTTCTGCTGTGGTTTAGTTGATCCAGTTCAACACTGCAGATGACTTTTCTTCAAACTTAGAGAATTCTTTTGTGGGTACTATGTTAAGTAAAGGAAAGTCAAATTTGATATTAGATTTTGTTATTATAACACTGTTTTAATTTGTGGTTATTGTTAAACCTTTATCTTTTTTTCTGGACTCTTCAGGTTCAGTGCTCTTGGTTTATGGTAGTTCAAGTGAATATCAAGAAGCTGATCCAAAAGCAGAATCAACTCAACATTCACACAAAGGTGAACCTGATATGAGCCAAGAAATCCAAGCAACAATGACAGAGGGTTTCACTAGTGAGTTCAGCATTGGTGACAATAAATATGTTGGAAGTGGTGACTGTCCTGAATGTAACACACCTTTACCAGAGTCAACAAAGACTGAAGTAAATTATGAGGAAGAAGACCATGATGAAAAGCAGGATTTAAGTCAGGAGTGGGCTCTCTATTCTGAAGAAAGTGCCTGGCATACTGTTTTAGCATCACAGGATAATACCCCAGTGCTTCTTCTTGATGTTCGTGGTGTTAATGTGGAGAATGAAGAAAATCAGTACTCAGATGATGAAATTTCTGAGATACTTCATACAGAAAAAGCTCAACATTCTGAATCAAGCCATGGTATTTCATTCGCACGTACAGAGGTTTTGGTCAATGGGTTTGATCTTTGTGAGAATGAAGATGCTGGAAAGATTGTGCATTCAAGATGGGAAATACTGCCTATAGAACCAAATAAGACTGATGGAGGTGCGGAGGAAGATAACTTTGATACAGAGCAAGATTTAAGCCTAGAACAAGGACTCTTTTCTGAAGAAGGGAACTTGCATACTCACTTGTCGTTACCTGATGATACTTCTGTTCAGATTCGTCGTCCAGAAGTGGAGAATAAAGAGAGCCAGGTGTGTTTGTTATGTAGAGTTTTGTCAGAGTTTGGAAGTTCTTCCTTGAAGGTAGATATGATCCACTTGCAAGCCTTGAATAAATAAAATAAATAAATAGACTTCAATTTTCTTTTACAAGTTCTTGTAGTTTTACAAGTTCTTGTAGCCATTACAACAAAAAAACCACAAAATACATATATATTATTCACCAGCCAGAAGGTCTGTACTGGGACAAACTGCACCCAAGGTTTTGTATACCACCTTCAGCCTGGTCTTCTTTATCTTGAAATATGTTTTCCTCTTCTGGATAATAGAATTTGCTTCCCCTTTGGTAGCTTTCATCGTCTGAACTCATAACCGTGAGTCACTTGTTACAATTTCTAAATCTTTTAGCCTCGCTTATGAAAACATTGAAAAGTGCAAATTGCAAAACTTGAAGCAGTTTGTACTAGGGCCTGGTAAGGAAAATCTCGATCGCTGGAGCATGTAGATTTAGCCAATCAGATTTGAGGATTTAGGATTTGAAACCAATGAGATACTTGTGAAAAAAGTTAACTTTTATACTAACAAGCTTCTTGAACTAACTTATTTTTTAGGTGTAAGAGTTCATTATTCATTGTGAGGTTTGGTGACCTCATGGTTGGTGGGCTCAACTCTTGACTGAGTGGTCCTGGTTTGAGCCCTGGCCAGGGACATTGTGTTGTGTTCTTGGAAAAGGCACTTTACTCTTACAGTGCCTCTCTTCACTTAGGTGTTTAAATGGGTACTGGCAAATTTAATGCAGGGGTAACCCTGTAACGTACTAGCACAGGCGGCCCAAGCTCTCTTTGAGAACCACACAAGGAACACAATTTGCATATCGATTTATAAGGATTTGTATGGGATTTTTTACAAGATATCCTTAGAGATAGTTAAAAGTGAAAATATTAAATAAAAATGGCTTACCTTATTCCATACGTGTGTTGCTTGCTCCTGGTGTCTTCTTAAAGAAGAGAAAACCAGGATTAAAAAAAAAAAACGCTTAAATCAAGTGAAGTCGGTAAAATAACGACACCAGGAGCAAGCAACACACGTATGGAATAAGGTAAGCCATTTTTATTTAATATTTTCACTTTTAACTATCTCTATGGATATCTTGTAGAAAATCCCATACAAATCCTTATAAATCGATATGCAAATTGTGTTCCTTGAATGGTTCTCAAAGAGAGCTTGGGCCGCCTGTGGTACTAGGAACCCCTCCAGGATGGAGTAGAAGTACTCCTAATTGCTTCACGTTACGGAAACCAGAATTAAGTGCCGGCCTGATGGGCTACTTGGCCCATAAACGGACTTCACCTTTTTTCATTAAAGAAGATTAGGATAGAAGGAGATGTACTGTAGTATCTATGATACGAATTTCCAATTTTTTTTCTAGGAAGAGCAAATGCAAGTCTCTGACCAGTTCTCCACAGACTCAAAACAGTCAGGAGCACATACTACACTTCCACCACTGTGTTCCAACGCAAGTGATATACCAAAAATGATTCCAGTGACGTTGCCACTAGCACTGCAACCAAACCTTCCAACAGGTTGATAATGTGTAATTTTACTGGTACACGCAGTATTTCAATGTCTGCCAACTCTCACTCATTACCCCTCTTACTTATTCACTCCATGAAAATATCCGTCATCTGATCATCTCATAGATGTAGTTGATGATGAACATTAAACTGAAAAGTGTGTCGGGTATAAACAGGGAAACACTGCTGAAAACAGTAGAGAATATAGATACCGTAAAAGCCCCTTGATAAGCTGCACCCACAGATAAACCGCACCCCAAATTTAGCAGCTCAAATTTTGGAAAAGAGTTTTTTGATAGAAATCGAAAGAAATCCAAAGTCGAGTCTTGAGAAGTCTTCTTCATCCACTGTTTATCGAGCGCAAACTTATCATTACCATTGCAAATGAAAATACTTCAAAGTGTTACCCACATTAGGCCATTTTACAGTTCTGCGCTTGGTTGCTAAGTCTTCGATTTGAAGTGAGGCTGAAGGTGACCCTGTTGTGATAGAGACCAGCATCTATTTAGCATGATAACAAATTAATTTACATTCGAAAAGCAGCAACGTCTGTATCATAACAAGATAATTTGAATATATCAACAAAGTTGAAATGGTAAATTGGCCACCGTTACGATTATAAAAGCTGGCGTTTCGAGCGTTAGCCCTTCGTCGGAGCGAATAGGTCCGACGATGGGCTAGCGCTCGAAACGTCAGCTTTTATAATCGTAACTGTGGTTAATTTACCATTTCAACTTTGTTGATATATTCAAATTATTTCGTTACCCCCACCGACGCAGCCCCAAACAGTTTCTTTAGAAACTATCAGCCTTTATTCATTTGTATCATAACAAGGTCACCCTTAGCCCTATTTAAGTGCTTGGCAACCTAGCATGCAACTGTAAAATGGACTATTTTAGCACTGTAATATAATGACTGTCGTTACTACCAACTTTGACATATGATTGGTCTTTTGCTGGTACTTGTTGACAGGAATTTCTTCAATATTTTTTCCAGAGATCTTTGCATTACAACAAGAACATTTGAAGCTTAGTTACCAGGCTTTAGATCAGATGCGAAAAATGGACATTCACGACGCCTTTTTTTAAATGTTCCCACAGATAAGCCACACTGCCAATTTCTAGCGACGAGTTTTGGAAAAAGGGTGTGGCTTATCCGCGGGCTTTTACGGTTATCTATTTGAGTTTTCAGAATTAAGCTTTTCAGAAGATCATTTAGACCATGAACTAAAAGATTGAAAAAATTAACAAAAGACCTTGTGCTGGTTTATTGTACTCGAAATTTACCTCTATCGCGTGCTGTTCGTCAAAATTCATTTTAAGGTAATTGTGAAAGTTCAAAATGACTGTCTATTAATTTGGATGTATCAACAAAGTTGAAATGGTAAATTGGCCACCGTAACGATTACAGAAGCTGACGTTTCGAGCGTTAGTCCTTCGTCGGAGCGAATAGAGGAATTGTGGGTTGTATTTGCTTTTAAATGCAGAAAATGGAGCTACGTTATTGGTGGGAACATGGCAACGAGAAATACACGAATAAATTAGGGGAATGAAAAGCGTCTATTAACTTGTTTCTGAATTTGTTTTCATTATGTCGGCCAACTGTCGGTGACCTGTCGGCCGACAGATATTTTGGGGAGCTCTTCTTCAATTTTACCTCCTTTTCAGCTCTATTTGTGTGGGCAGAGACTGTTATGAAGCTGTCAATTTACAAATTTCAATAGGGATGTGAATGTGATCCAAAATCAAAGACCCCCACTAGATTTTGGATTTCCACAGAGCAAAACTCGTGGTAACTTCTTGCTCTGAGACCTGTGAAGTGCAATTGGCTCAAGTGTATGTTTAGATTTTATTATTTTATTCATGAATGGTTCAGCTTTGCGTGTCTCTTTCTCCTTTTGTCGTTTTCAGTTGATTGGTGACATCTCAATAATTGAAGCAGCTAAGAAAGGGTACTCTAACAGAGTTCGGCAACTTATAGAGAAAGGAGCTGATGTCAACCAAGGAGGGAGAGTGGTATGTTTTGAGCTTAACTGTATTTTTATCTAGATTTGTGTCACAGTTTTGAATTTACATTTCGGAAGACAGATGACAGTTTGTTACTGTTCAGTGGAATTCTTGTGCTTTTAGATCACAGTGACTCATGGGTCTGTTATATTTCTTTTGAACCAATCTTTCAACGAGAACTTGGAAGTCCTTCCATTTGGTGCCTGTTTCAAACGAAGAGAAGGAAGTTGTTTGACTTACTGGGTCTTTTTTTCTTAATAACTCCATCAATTCTCAGCGCAGAGTGCTCTGTCGCTCGCACCAGTCAGATCGCCCCAATTTTTTTTGTATCGCAAACCAATCAATCCCGTACCAATCAGAATACCGCATTCTTCCTGTATCGCAAACCAATCAGATTGCCGCATTAGGGTTTGTATCACGTCCCAATCAGATTGCCGCACTAGGGTATGTATTCCGCACCTATAAGATCACAGCATTGGGGTAGGCTTGCACCAATTAGAATGCCGTCCCCCTTGCTAATCATGTCTGGAAATTATGGTACCACGATACATTGCGATGGAATCAACCAGACATTGACACACACCAAAAATGACAGCAACAAGAACTGTGAGCCCATCTACCCAGTGAAATGGTTCATTACTGTTACTGTTACTGAGAACTTTTTTTGCTATGATCTGTCGGGATTAGACAGATCATTAGGGAATTTCTCTGCCATTTGCAAGTTAAAATGTATTTTGTGTTCTGCTCCTGCACTTACAACGCGCACACCGTCAGCCAAAGGCCTAACACGAATTTATCACTAGAGCTTTTTGTTTTGGTGGAGCCTGTTTTGCTGACTCGGTAACATTTGCGCAAAGTATTTGCATAATCAATCTTGCATAGATAATCTTGTTTTTGCCTACTGGTTGCTCTTTTTGGAAAGGTTGAAAAGACCACCAAGTTGTAATTACTTCTGCGTCGACTGCCATGTTAAATATTCGTTTCTTTGCTTCTAAAAGTTCTCCATGAATTGAATATTGTGTTTAAACGGTATTTTTCCGCTACAATCACGTGTTTACTTTTTACTCGCCACTGTGGACCAGACTTCCTCAAATGAAATGCCATTTTCCAGTGGACAATGAACGTAAATTTTATGACATAATCTTACCTCACTGAAATAATTTCACAAGGAATTTAATGTTACTGTTAATCAACTTCCACGCAATTCTCACGCGGTCAGACGTTTTCTACCAATAAAATTCGTTTTTAGCTACCTTGGACTTTACCCTTTCACCTGCCATTTCCTTTTAAAACATCCTGTATTTTATCACGTATTTCACACGCAGTCCAGAAGTCCAGATAGGCAACAACCAAATAAGGAGCCTACGTTGTTGTGCTTTGTACAATGATACTTATCTCTGCGTTTAATCTATTTTCACTTGTTCGAAGAACGGAGACCGCAAAACATCTTTGTTTAAAGTCTTTAGAGATGGAATTGCTTTCCACTGCAAAATTATATGGAGGAATGTTTTTGAGGCAATTAGTTGTGGCTGAATAATTAAGACTTTGTCTCTGACAAAGGAATGACGGCAAGCAAGCATTGTCATAGGCTACGAGCAGGTCATTGTTTGGTCTCTTCACGCAACGTGGGAGAAAGAACGCTGCATGACGAGACCAAATTAGGGCTGTGGAAGAAAGTGCAGGAAGTGTGGTATAAATACAGTATATTTTCCGCAACTGTTATTTAGACACCAATGGCAATAGTTTATTTCAGATGAATTGGAAGGGTTTTTTGTTGCTCTCCAGTGAACGATATTTTCAGTAGAATATTTGAAAGTAAATGCTCTTTGTTACGGGAAAATTTAGTGATTTTTCCGTGTCGACGTTTAAGCATATTTATTCGTTGTTTTTGGTATTCTAGCCGTTCTCAATTCACGCGAGTTTCTTTGATTGCGGTGTTTTAAAAAGGTAAAAGCCACAAGTAAATTTTGAATAGTGAAGTTAAATTGTACAGCTGCATCTCGGTACTTTTCTTGTTCAACTATAGTGAAATGTTTGATAGATAAAAGTGCTAATGGTCTTTCTTGCAAAATAGATTCTTATGGTAGTTGGCAGCTGAGGTTATACTCGAAACTTCAATTTCCTTTCATACGATCAAACTTAACACCTTTGAATTGTAGTTTTCAATTTATTTTGTAAGCTGCTCTGTTGTAATTTCCCAGGGTATATTTTCAATATCAAAGCTGTGAATTCTCACCTAAGTTTCCTATTTTTAATGGCCTTAAGTTTATTGAACATGGTCTTCCAATTTCGACACATGAATATTTCAATGTGAATCATTTTTGCTTTAAATACAAGTTTTCCGTTCCTTTGTAATTCTTATATAGATATTTTCAATTTGGAGGACAACGGAACCTTATACCAGCTCAGTACCTAAGTACGCAATTCGTAAAGGCTTTTCGATTACCAACTTGCGTACGCTAGAGGTCATGTCAGTTGTTGGCCTGACCTAGAAAAAGTTTACTATGAAACCAAAACGCTGCCTCATCCTTGACGTCCGTATAAGTTCGCTCGAAGTAGATCTCTGTGCACCAGGAAATCGTGACGAGTTTCCGTTCTCGCTGCCGAGTGGACTCTACCGAGTTCATTTCCCCCAGTTATTGTTGTGCCATCCGCGAAGGTTGAGTTTCCCAGTTTGGGCGCGAAAAACTATCGTCACATCTTTTTTTTTTTTCAAAAATACAGACAGTGTCCATACTTAGTGTCCCATTCCAGCCCCCACATCCAAAAGAAAAAAAACTCCTGCACGCGTAGCATGCCTATGTTTCTGTTTGTTTTCAGTTTAAACTGATTAGATGACAACAGTTAGTACTCTCAAATATGTTGTGTTCGAAGTTTTAAATACTTAGATCACTTTGATTTGGAATATTCTTGTAAATAACCCTAATACCTAAATGATTTGGATTTTATGGTCTAAGCTTTAAAGCTCTACATTATTATTGTTATTGTTATTTTTGTTTTCTCTTCTATCACGGTCTTTGCTGGTGTTCCTTTTTTTGCAAGAGCATCAGTCACTCAAGTCAAATCATGCTGTTCATACACTAAGCACCCCTCTGAGGATTCGCGGAGATCCCAGCATGCAGATTTTATTACTATCATCATCATGATTATTATAATTATTATTATTATTATTATTATCATTATCATTATTTGTAACTGTAGCCAGTTTTTGTTGCCTGTCCAGGCCTCCGCCTTTGGTTTTTGGCGCCTTTTCTGGTCACGTGACCATGTTAGTTAAGCGGTAGTGTGGTCGACTAGCGATTCACAGTTGGATATTTTAGATCGTTTTGGGCGCTCGTTTAGCGTATTTTTTCCAGAATTTATTGTATTTCAAGGCTGGACAAGGTTAGATTTCATCTGTTTTCAATTTTTGCTGCCTTTTTTGTGATTTGTATCTGCTTTAAATTCGATTTTATTTACGACATCGATCGTCACCCTAATTAATCTTTTCTGTTCGTATTGTTTTCCTTTATTTCTTTAGTTTTACGACTTTGTTTGAGTCAGTAAATTCACCAGCCATAACTGCATCGGTTTTGTTTGATCGTTTGTGGTTACAGTAAAACTTGTTCGCGGAATTCAAGAAATTTCTGCTCAGTATTATCTCGAACTGCTCTTGTTCGGAACTTCGTAAAATTTGGACCGTGGACTGGACCAATGATTTGGATTTGGATTTAGATTTAACTATGGAAACTTCGGAACCTTCAGCTACCGCGGACAGTATTTCAGAATCTACGTCAAAGAACAGTAAGAGCGAGCCTCTTCAAAGGATTGACGAAGAACAAGCATCGAACACTGAGGATCCTGGGCCTCGAAAATCTAAACGCCCCCACACTTACACGGAAAAGGGATTGCAATATAAACTCTCGCAAAAGGAGAAAGATTATGTACGGGCTAAAAGGGAGCTTAAAGGAAAGATTGACTCTGTCAGCATGATTTGGACTGACCTTTCACATTCTGAAACTTTAAGAAAGGAGCGAGCAGCCGTAGAGGAATTCAGGAAAAATTTGGATGAAGCACAGTCCGAATTTGTGATGTTGTTGCAAAATGATGAAGCTCGTGATGTGAGCAGCGAAACAGAGTACTTGTGCAAACAAGCAGTAGAGCTCAGGTCGAAAATCAGCGAGCGGATCTTTGAGTTGGAAAGGGAGGAGATGCGATCACGTCGCAGTGAGAAATCCCAGTCTTCAAAGGGAACTGGTCATAGTCGCATTTCCAGTCTATCAAGCTCAGCTCAATTGTCCATTTTAAAAATGAAAACTGTGACAGAACTGGCAAGAAAGGAAGTGGAAATGAAATACGCCAGAATTGAAGCAGAAAAGAAATTGGAAATGGAAAAGAAGAGGTGGGAGATGGAAGAATTACAGCAATTGAGGAGCTACGAAAGTGCTAAGGCAGTAGCAGATGCTGTCTATAAGTTAGAAGAAGAAGGAAAGAATCCAGATTTGCTGGACCTGAGACAGTTTGAAATTCCTGATGACACTAAGGAGGAACGCACTCGAGACTATGTCTCATCCCTGTCAACTGCATCTTCCGAATGTAGCTTAATCCCTCTGCCATACTCCTTTCAACCAGTTGTGAAGGATGAACACCCTTCATCACAGCAAAGGATTCAGCCTGGTGACAAAAGGTTACAAATTAACTCTGAACAAGGTGGTAAAAACAGCGATTCCAAGAAAATAGAGGAGAAGATTGCCACCCCTACCACATCAAGCATCACTCCAGTTAACTCACGGGATAGTCGGCCAACCACCTCTGATTCCTCCCGGGTTACTGACGAGGTGCACCACCAAGGTATTGCAGAAGCCATAGCCGAGGGTATGGAGGCAGCAAGATTGCCAACACCCCAACTAAAAGTATTCAATGGAGATCCTTTAGACTGGCCAACATGGAAGGCCGCCTTTGAGACAGTGATTGAAAAGAGAACTGTGAAGTCTAACGAGAAAATATTGTATCTTTTGCAGTTTCTGTCAGGCCCACCTAAGAAAATCGTCGAGGGTTATCAGTTTGTTCACACACGAGAAGCTTACACAGAAGCGAAAAGGACTCTGGAAAGGCGATTTGGTCATCCTGCTGTAGTCGCAGAAGCATTTCGTAAAAGGCTCGAAAACTGGCCAAGGATTTCCCCGAGAGACGGAATTGTATTACGAGACTTCGCTGACTTC